>NC_041345.1:24560078-24737578 GCF_004354835.1 Perca flavescens | reverse complement strand
CCTCGTACAACAGCGCATGCGCGAACATTTTGCGCATGTGCAGAACGGATCGTGCAGGCAGAACGGATCGTGTACCGACACAATCAATTGGTATTCTATCCATTTTATTTCTATGGTTCTCACACTCTTTCCCTTTAAGAGAATGCTCTGTAGCCATGCACACCATCTTGGGCGATTACAATTTTTTTGATTTGATTTGATGACAGCTTTTTGTTAGTTTTTTTTTGTAGTGCTGGGTGGTATACCTGTTTGAACCGTATTTGTGTGTGAGTAAATGGCCACAGAGGTGTGCAGCCAAAGCTACCGACCCGGTCGTCCAGCGATTTCTACAGGTTGATATTTATGTATTGTGCTGTTAGATGTTGGTGGGTCAACATGACGGTTTAGTGTTAGTTAACGTGTCAGAATAACACCATGAGGTATGGATCATGTAAATGACCAAACGAGAAAATTAATACAAAATCACTCGAGTCATTCATTCATGGTTCTGTTTGCACATTGCATGCAACAATTTTTGATCTGTGTTTTGTTTGGTAAGACTAATGGAAGTTGTCTCTGCTCTCTCCTTAAGCCTTAATCCTGATACTGTTAGCGATATCTCTGATCTGCAATATGGTCCTGCCACTGGTTGTTTACTGGTACATGCGGCACCAGTCGCGGCGGAAATGGAATCAGTGGGTGAGGGTGAGCAAAGTTCTGTTTGTTTTTTTGAATGTGATGGTCCAAATAAGCATAACCAGTTTAACAGCCACACATAAGGAGTAGGGCTGGGTATTGTTAGAAAATATTCAATACCAGTACTGATATCCGACGAAATTTCCAGCGGCACCGGGACAATCCCGTAAATGAAACATTGTCAATATAGACTGGATCACTTGTAATCAGAAACCTATTACATTTCCCAAGTAACATTCCCAACACTGCCCATAAAGCATGTGGAACCCAAACTATAAACACATCAATATGACAGTTCTCAAGACATTCCAGTGAAGGATGTCTGGATAGAATTGCCTTTTATATGGGAAGCACCTGGATCATCAGAGCAAATAGTTTCCAAGTCGTGTGAAAGAGGTAATCAGAATATTTCTTGAAACTGGTAAAAAAAAAAAAAAAAAAAAAAAAAAAATCCCATCTGTCCACAAATGTGGTAGCAATCCCGGAAGTGGAACGTCGTGGATATACTGTAGACTAGGTAAGGTGTGAATCTACTCTGGAGCCGACATGGGCGTTCCATTGTTCCGACTTCTAAATAACCCAAAAAATTCCCTTTGGTCCTACAGCCCACTAGTCCGACATCCACCAGCGATATTACGAATCCCACTATGGGCACGCCAAGACCCGCCCTTCAATAGCATTTATTGGCCAGGCGTCCATGCTTACGCAAGGTAACCTAACCCCATTTGTACAGATCCTATCCTCTGACCAATCGGCTATCCTAACCTTAACCACTCGAGGTCAAATGCCTAACCCCAACCAATCAAGCTGCTTCATAGGGCGGGTCTTGGCGTGGCCATAGTGGGATAAGGGACGTTGGACTAGTGGGCTGTAGGACCCAAGGGAATTTTTCGGGTTAATGAGAGGTTGGAACAATGGAGCGTCGGAGAAATGGGCAGTCCCTCTCTGAACTAAAGGTCTCACGGGTCAAAGTGAAATGCTTACTCTTGACACTAGGCTAAGACAGCCTTCATTTTAAGTTTATCTGTGGTTTTTGCCCTCAACGGTGCCTGGAAGG
Organism: Perca flavescens; assembly: GCF_004354835.1. Lineage (NCBI taxonomy): Eukaryota > Metazoa > Chordata > Actinopteri > Perciformes > Percidae > Perca > Perca flavescens. Next base: position 24,735,846 of record NC_041345.1, on the reverse strand, counting down.
CACAGTTGGGAGGCACTGGTTAGGGTTAAGGTTAGGGTTAGGTGCCTTGAAGGCAGCGGTCGCAGCGCTGCCTGGAAGGAGCAGTTGGGGGCAAAAAACACCATTGAGCTTTAGTTTGTTGGTTGGGTAAAATGCTTACAGCACAGTAAAAAAAATAGCATTATTCTGACTAAATTATTATTTATTATTATTATTATTATTATTATTATTATTATTATTATTATAATATTATTAGTCAAAATAATTTAAACTTTCTGCTTTTCTTTAACTAAAAAATTAGACATAATTTCATATAGGCTAAATAAGGTTTATTGACCATACTGTAAATTCCAAAATGAATGTAAAAACAGTGGTAATAAGTTGGTGGTAGTGTTCACTAGTGGTAGCAGGAAGAAAGCGTCAAAAACGTCTAACGTTCAAAAGAAATATGTGACAAAAACATCAAAAGTGTTAATGTTTAATTTTGACATGGGAGGACAACACAAGGTTTAAGGAAATGCTTTTTCCTCTAACTGGGAACACTCAGGTGTTCCAGGTGACCCTATCGAGCCCCTGCAGAGTCAGCAGATACACAGGTGAATCACATAACCACTGCAGGGCTCGTCACTATATTGTAGCATTAAAAGCATTTCTTTTTTTTCAGAACTCAACTCATGGGTCCGATAAAAACTTGCCAGGAGACGAGGAGTTTCAGGTAGCGTTGCAGATGTTTTTCATTTATGATAAAAAATATGCTGTGTGTTCGCTTTTCTAACCAGACGCACACACTTCATTTTTCCAGAGCTTCTTACTAGGCCCTTTAGTACTGTTATATACTAGACTTTCTTTTGCTCAACTATGGTATTTTATTCATGCTATTCTAATTGATATTCTAATTCATGGATCAGCATTTGAATGTTTTGATCCTGAAACAGGAACGTTTAGGGAGCTTGATCTAGAGAGGAAACTATCTGGGGCTGTTGTTTAAACACCTTTGACACTGGGCCGGGTGAAAAACATAATCACAAACTCCAAACATTACCAGCCATTAATTATTAAGAGACAGAAAAGGGAGTCCACAGTCCAATTTCATGTTATAATCTAATCTATTTTTTAAACATTCATTTCAAACAATTATGCATCAACCAGTACCATCTACTCTTAAAATAAAGCATCCCTTCCCAATTTCCTCCCAGTCACTGTTGATGTTTTCCACATGTTATGGCTGAATTGGCACAAAAATTGGTATGAACATTAATGGTTTGCCACAAATTGTTTAGTACTAATTAGCAGGTGTTAGCATGCTAACATGTGACACTAAGGTGGTGAAAACGCTATTTGCTGCAACCATAGACTGTAAAAATAATGGATGTAGCATCCGTGACGTCACCCATTGGTCTGTGGACTGCCGTTTTGAAGCCTTTTTTGGAAAACCGGACATGAAGATTTTTGACGAGAATGTTGAGCTGGGGAGGTTGACGCGGCCAAGCCGGTGTTGTTTAGGGTTGCAATGGCATTGCAAAGAGCCCTTCTGAAATGAGTCATCCAGTGGAGAATTACCTGCGTGTAAACTCTGACCTCCGTCCTCTGGCGCCATTCATCTGCACGTACGACAGTAAAGAAAATCGGCAAACTTTCCTTTAAGTTACCAGCTAACGTTAGGAGGAGCTAGGTAGCTTGGTTGGCAAGTTTAAGATGAAAACATGGACAACACCCAAAAACAAGTTCACAGCTATTTTAATGTACACAGTGCCATGGTTAGCATCGCTAAGTCTCTGTCCTAATTGACAGGTTAGCATGTTGCCACTCCCTAAAGCATCCCCTGCTTTATCGTCTTCTTTTAAAATAAATGAGATCATAATTTACTAAATGAACATCCCGCTGTATTGAAGAAGACAAACTAGCGATTGAGACCATAAACTTCCTATGAAAATGTTTTTTGAGCTAATAAATCAAGTGCGAAGTAGGGTGATTTTCTCATAGACTACTTTTGCAACAAGTGGAGTCGCCCCATGCTGGAAATTAGATAGAATGCAGGTTTAAGGCACTTCCGCATTGACTTCAATTTCAGACGTTAGGATGCTGATGTTAGCATTTCGCTCAAAAGTCCAGCCTCACAGAACTGCTAACATGTCTGTATATTATTTTGTCTTGTTAATAAATAGACACTTATGTCTCTCTCTCTCTCTCTCTCTCACTCTCAGTCTCTCTGTGTCAGACAGCCCCCACGGTGTGACTTCATCCTCAAACATTCAGCTGTTGTAAATGGGAATTCCGCTGACGATGAAGAGGGACCGCAGCTTTAAGGGCCCTGCTCACAACATCGCCTCTGTACATTTTTAATGTTCATTCATAAAGCTATGAAATGTAACAATGCAGATGGATGCCAGGAGCATTAGCTCTATCAGCCCTATCAGACAGTTTGTTTTTGGTGCTCTTTAGTTTGATAGACAGGTCATTAGAACAGTGTCACAACTACAGCAAAGTTGGCGGCGCACTCACAGGTGTGTATGGTTTGTTGGCAGCAACACCAGCCGGGGAACCTAATACTACTGGAGTTATTCGTTTGTGTTTGATGCTTGAAAGAAAAAAAAAATACACAGGCAACACTGTCATTTCAAACCGGGACAGCTCAAACCTGACTGGGTTTAGTTTCGCAGCAGACAAAGTTCTCTGGGCATCAGATCCCAAAAAAAAAAGCACTGGAATATTTTTGTAGCTCAGTATTTTTTGTTCATTGCATGCATTGAGTTTCATTGTCATGTAGGTGAAGTTGAAATGCTAATCATGTTCCAGAGATATAATATTTCAAATGGATCTTTGGTTGAGCTGCCCAGAGATTTGTAAAGTTTTTTCCACAGTTTTGGAATACTTATAAGCCTAGTGAGTTCGCTAGTTTCACTTGCTAAGCTATCTCTAGTACTAAAATGTGATAACCAAACAAATCCAAACAAAGGCATTTTGACAAAATGTTTCAAAAGCTGTGAAAACACACTTTAGTTAATGTGATAATAAATTCAAAACATAGTTATTTGATAGGTTCCCCCATGAGACAAACTTCATAAATATGATACAGTCTTTGTTTAATATTGTATTTAGAGGATCCACTAATATAAATATGTATATTGTTTGGAGAGGTTACCATTTTTGTCGGCCTGACAAGTGGCATTTTATAATCATCACCGCATATCATTTGGTTTTACATCTGCCTCTCATTATATTTGTAATAATGTTGTACTTGGTTCTACAGAAGCCCTGAAAGGCAAGATGGAACAAAAAGTTTTTTGGGGTTTTAATTTAAGTCCTACGTACGACTTCACCTTAGGTTTTGTGGGTTTGTTGGGTTAAACAGTGTATATAGGCTATATAGCATATGGCTCATTAATATTACCTGTATATAGTCCGATGATGTCATTAACGTGAATATTAAGTAGCCATTTGTTGTTTCTGTTGCAGAAAAAAGATCCTGGTTTTTTAGCAAGCTGCTGAGTTTACAAGATAAACAATTAGACTACATAAGAGACAACTTTAGTTTCAGCATACTTGTAGCCATTCACAATATTTGCTGTTCAATGCAGTGGATGAGAGCAGACTGAAATATGCTACTAGTTTAGCTAGTTTGCTACATGTTTATGCCTGTTGAACAGGTGTAGCCTATTGGCTCATTTCTCTTCTGGCTTTTTTTCGGCTGCCTAGGTGCCTTGCGGCAAGAGTGCAAATGCAGGAGACACGGAAACTGACTTATCAGAACCGAATGGGCCTCTTTTGGGAGAGGGATTTAAAGAGATGCACTAAGACAGAGCGTTTCAAACACAGGGTGAATACAGGTATATGTTTTTTTTTTAACAGTAAAACATGTAAATATGTTCTACAACCCAAAATCAGAAAAAGTTGGGACAGTATGGAAAATACAAATAAAAAAAGAAAGTAGTGATTTCTAAATGTATTTTGACTTATTTTTCATTGCAGACAATACAACAGCACATAATTTAATGTTTTCCTCATGATTTTTATTGTTTTTTTTTTTTCCAAAAAACAAAAGCATATACCATTTGTAATGTTGCCAATCCTTTTCACAACACTTAAAAGACGTTTAGGGACTGAAGACACCAAGTGATGAAGTGTTTCAGGTGTAATTTTGTCCCATTCTTGCTGCAATCAAGTCTTGTACTGTGGGCAACAGTACGGGGTCTTCGTTGTCGCATTTTGCGCTTCAAAATGCGCCACACATTCTCTATTGGAGACAGGTCGGGACTGCAGGCAGGCCAGTCAAGTACCCGTATCCTCTTCCTCCGCAGCCAGGACTTAATGTAATGTGTGCAGAATGTGGTTTTGCATTATCTTGTTGAAATATGCATGAACGTCCCTGGAAAATATGTCTTCTTAAAGGCAGCATATTGTGCTCCAAAATCTCTATGTACTTTTCAGCATTAATGGTGCCATCACAGAAGTGCAAGTTACCTTTGCCAAGGGCACTGACACAACCCCATACCATGACAGACCCTGGCTTTTGGACTTGTTGCTAACAGTAACAGTCTGGATGATCCTTTTCTTCTTTGGTCCGGAGCACATGCTGTCCATTTCTCCCAAAAAATACCTGAAATACTGATTCATCTGACCACAGTACACGTTTCCACTGTGTGATGCTCCATCCCAGATGCCTCCGAGCCCAGAGAAGTTGACGACGCTTCTGGACACTGTTAACATAGGGCTTCATTTTGGCACAGTACAGTTTTAACTGGCATTTGTGGATGGAACTACGTATTGTCGTACTTGACAAAGGTTTGCCAAAGTAGTCCTGAGCCCATGTGGTGATATCGCTTATAGACGAATGACAATTCTTGATGCAGTGCCGCCTGAGGGATCGGAGATCACGGTTGTTCACCTTAGGCTTGCGCCCTTGTCCTTTTACGCACTGAAATTCCTCCACATTCCTTGAATCTTTTAATTATGTTATGCACTGTTTAAGGTGAAATAAGCAAATGTATTCCTATCTTTCTTTGAGGAACATTGTTTTTAAACGTCAATAATTTTCTCACGCATTTGTTGGCAAACTGGCGATCCTCGGCCCATCTTTGCTCCTAAAGGACTAGACCTTTTTTGGGTGCTGCTTTTGTACCAAATCATAATCACCTGTTGACATCACCTGTTTCAAATCACATCATTATTTAATCAATTTACCTGATTACTAGCCCTAAATTGCTCCTGTCCCAACCTTTTTTGGAATGTGTTGCAGGTCTGAATGACAGGAAAGGATGTATATGTACAAATGAAATTAAGTTGACCCGACAAAACATGAAATATTTTGTGTTCACATTGTCTGCAATGAAATACAAGTCAAAGTACATTTAGAAATCACTACTTTCTTTTTTTATTTGTGTTTTCCATACTGTCCCAACATTTTCTGATTTGGGGTTGTAGTAGAAACTCAAAATACATGTGTGAACCTGAAAATGAGCATGATATGGGACCTTTAAAGCTTGAATGCGTAACTTTTTGATACTAATGAATGTCCGTTACGTTCAAGCCATTGCCAAATGAGTTGCTACAAAGCTATTTAAGACTATCAGCTTCACTCAACGCTCTCTGTGTTTCTTAGTATGGCTATGTTCAGAAGATTGTGTCGTCCGGTGATTTTCCCGTGCAGAAACTCGAGCAGGGATCCACTGAACTCCAGGATTCGGCCGAATATTGGGCTTTTTGACAGGTTTCGGTTTCTGCCAATATTTTTTTCCACCGAACCCTACGCTTGCGCTACGCTGGTCAACGTAATCGTGCCGCTGTTAATTACGGGAAGGTGTTTAGTAGGTGGACTTTTCAATGCAGTAGGCTGTGAGAAAGTGAAAATGGAACTCGTGAGCAGAAAACGTGTTGTTCGGCAGTACTTTCAGTCAAAAGAAGGCCATTCAAGTCGTGCTACATGTTCAATTTGCAATGCCGATTTGTCTTGTGGTGGCAAGGACCCTAAACAATACACAACATCGCCGCTGTTAAAACATTTGCGTATGAAACATCTGAAAGAATACGAGTTGTGCATGAAGGAAACTACAGACAGAAGCCAACATTTTTATTTTTTATTTTTATTTAACCTTTATTTAACCAGGTATGCCGTTGAGAACAGATTCTCATTTGCAACGGTGACCTGGCCAAGCAAAGCATAGGCATGAAGACAACATACAGTTTCACATTCAATACCATACAAGAATAGAGAATACAATAGGCTACGTAACATGGAAGTCTTGTATCGTGTGGATGCTTGTTTGGTGGTCATACATTTTCCCCTAAAATTACAAACAGTCTTTCATAATTCTATTTATGAGGATAACTATGGGATTTGTTGTGTTCCTTTATATTTCTGTCTCATGCCAAACATTTCGCTCATCCTACATGGGATTACAAGACAGCGCTATTTAACGTAGGCTATATCTTCCGCTGAAGGATGGGGTAATATTCTAAGAAAGAAAATCCGTTCAAGTTGTGATTTATGAGAAAAAAACAGCTCACAAATTTGCAAGAAAAAAACTAGACATTCTCTAACATTATAGTCACAAATTTACAAGAAACAAACTCGGAGAAATAGCGTTTTTTTTGTTGTTTGTCAAGGAACCACATCGCTTCACAATTTATTTTTTTTCCTCCTGTGTTTTTAACCCCCCTCACCCCCAAAACATATTTTCCCTGGGCAGCTTAAATACAACAGAATAACAATGCATCTGGTTACAAAGACAGAATATAACCATTATGTCACTATACCATTTCAAGACATGTACCCATGTATACCAATCAAAACAAAAGTACTAGTGACAAAAGTATCATTATTGCAGTATAAATGCATACCGAAAAAAAATAAAAATGAAAATAGTAATAATTTTTCCATTCTGTGAGACAAACTACACAAGGGTCAAAACAACAAATACATTGTTACAGAAAGGTATAAAGCCAGAGATGCATGGAAAATAGGTTAGCTGGGTAATTCTTTCAAATTTTTAAATATGACAAAATAGGTTCCCATTTCAAATAAAATCTGTCCACAGATCCCTTAAGTAAAACATTTTCTAATTTTAAAAAGAACATTAAAAGAACCAAATTGTTGCAGATGGTGGGGTAGGGTACAAAATTCTTCTTCTGGGGCCAATAAGGAGGTATAAGTAATGATGTCCCTCTGGGTTGCAGTTAAGGTAATTGTTATAGAGTCACTGGGAGATCCAAAAATAGCTATTGAAGAACAAGGCCAAGTGCCACCCCAAGGGCCTCACTAATAATTTTAAAACCAATTCCCAGTAATTATTTAGAGAGGAGCAAGACCAAAATGTGTGTTAGACTGGCTGGATTATTTTTAAACTTTAGCTTCTTCTTCTTTACTGGAGAATAGCTGACTTTGCCTATGTGCTGTTTGGTGCTAGGCAGGTAGAATACACTGAGTTCATCAGAGCTTTTTGCATCTGAAAATGATGCTGATAAGAGCCATCGGACTGAACCAAAACCGTAAAACCATAACAATGAGCTAAAGCTGAGAGGAGCCGCAGATGCGCGTGATAATTCTCCAAGTGACTCCTTTCACATTATGCACAGTCATTTGATAAATTGTGGATGTAAAAATAATAATTGGAGCAGCTTTAAGTGACTCCTCTAAACACATTTGTCCTAGGATGGCTTCAGTTTATATCAAGTGAACTAAAATGTGTCTTTGTGTGTTGAAACTGTACTAAAAACATGGGCTCTTCCCATCTTGTTAGGTTTTCAGTTTATCTGGACTCAGACACAGACTCAGAAGTTGAAGATGTAACAAGATTTAATAAAATTGTATGGACACAGATTAAGTTGGTTCGGTTGACAAGGTTGAGGGGAGTGGGAGGTGGCTGTATGAATCCACAGCTGGTTTGCATGGCATGGCGAGGCAGCGAGCGTGTAGAAACTCCAATCCAAAAATATACTGTAGTAGAAAAAAAAACAAAGCACAGGACTAGAACAGACAGGCTTAAGAAGGGACACGTGGAAAACAGGGTGCACTTTCATAGAAGCAGGTTCAGTTTCACAGCCGAGGGGTTGATGATTTTGGCAATCTCAAAAGGTCCAACATACCATGATGTCAGCTTCTGGGACTCCACTTGCAGAGGGAGATCTCGGGAGGACAACCACACTCTTTGTCCAGGTGCGTAATTGGGCGCTGGAACACGGCGGCAATATGCCAGACGCTGGTTCCGCTCCGTAGTCTGTTCAAGGGCAGCTCGAGTCTCTCTCCACACTTGTTGGCACCGACAGGCCTTCAGTTGGGCTGAACTGACGGGACGGCCACATCCAGATCTTGTTCCTGAAAGAGAGAGGGTTGGTAACCATCACCATGAACAGAGACACACCAGTGGCGGCACAGGACAGGGAGTTGTGCGTGGCGTGTCGAGGCAGTTTGTGTGTAGTAACTCAAATCCAAAAATATACTGTAGTAGAAAAATAAACCAAGCACAGGTCTAAGCAAAGAGCAAGTAGATCATATGTGAGATACTACGTCGTCCGAGGGTCGTTACCACATGGATAGCAGAAAACGATCCAGCGCTGGACATCAGGAGACCAGAGGCCTGTACTACGAATCAAGATCAACATGCCCTGGATTTCTTTCAGTTACCTGGCTTCACCTAACCTAACAACCGCGGTCCCGCATAAGGTGTGTCACAACAACCCAGGGTTTCCCAATCCAGCGACGCCGGCGTTCACTGAAAAGTGGTGGTGTTTAACAACTCTGAAATGTTTTATGGAGAAGTTTGAACTAATTGATGTCTGGAGGGAATTGTTTCCTAGTGAGCGACAATATACTTGGTCTAATAAGGACAGATCAAGACAGTCTAGAATAGATTATTGGCTGGTTTCCAGATGCCTGATAAATGATAACATCTTAGTTCATTTTTATAATACTCCGTTGACTGATCATAAAGCAATCTATCTATCAATATCTTTGCCTGGTAATCATACAGGCCGAAAAGCATCATTCTGGAAATTGAATAGTTCTTCTGAACTACGCACAGGTCCCTAAACAATACACAACATCGCCGCTGTTAAAACATTTGCGTATGAAACATCTGAAAGAATACGAGTTGTGCATGAAGGAAACTACAGACAGAAGCCAACATTTTTATTTTTTATTTTTATTTAACCTTTATTTAACCAGGTATGCCGTTGAGAACAGATTCTCATTTGCAACGGTGACCTGGCCAAGCAAAGCATAGGCATGAAGACAACATACAGTTTCACATTCAATACCATACAAGAATAGAGAATACAATAGGCTACGTAACATGGAAGTCTTGTATCGTGTGGACGCGCCTACAGTTTTTTGTAGACGCGTCCATTTTTTTACATTTTTGGCAGCTTATTTCAGAGACCAAATAGTGTGCTCCATGATGTTGTGAATAGTAAAAGCTATGCCAGATATCTGATTGTATTATTTAACTCCTGTGGGATTTTTTTTAAATGTATGTATTTTGTCATAATGAAGAATCTGCAGTCTTACTTGCGGTTATACGTTTTGTGTGTAGAATTATTATGTCATTATAGCTTCAACATATTCTGATAGCATACTGTTCATTTTATTTTGTAGAAAAATGAGACACTTCAGGTAAAACACATTCGACACCGCTTTAAAGATGTGTATAAAGCATGACATCTCTCAACAAATAAAGTCATTCTAATCACATACTGCTTGTTTGGTGGTCATACATTTTCCCCTAAAATTACAAACAGTCTTTCATAATTCTATTTATGAGGATAACTATGGGATTTGTTGTGTTCCTTTATATTTCTGTCTCATGCCAAACATTTCGCTCATCCTACATGGGATTACAAGACAGCGCTATTTAACGTAGGCTATATCTTCCGCTGAAGGATGGGGTAATATTCTAAGAAAGAAAATCCGTTCAAGTTGTGATTTATGAGAAAAAAACAGCTCACAAATTTGCAAGAAAAAAACTAGACATTCTCTAACATTATAGTCACAAATTTACAAGAAACAAACTCGGAGAAATAGCGTTTTTTTTGTTGTTTGTCAAGGAACCACATCGCTTCACAATTTATTTTTTTTCCTCCTGTGTTTTTAACCCCCCTCACCCCCAAAACATATTTTCCCTGGGCAGCTTAAATACAACAGAATAACAATGCATCTGGTTACAAAGACAGAATATAACCATTATGTCACTATACCATTTCAAGACATGTACCCATGTATACCAATCAAAACAAAAGTACTAGTGACAAAAGTATCATTATTGCAGTATAAATGCATACCGAAAAAAAATAAAAATGAAAATAGTAATAATTTTTCCATTCTGTGAGACAAACTACACAAGGGTCAAAACAACAAATACATTGTTACAGAAAGGTATAAAGCCAGAGATGCATGGAAAATAGGTTAGCTGGGTAATTCTTTCAAATTTTTTAAATATGACAAAATAGGTTCCCATTTCAAATAAAATCTGTCCACAGATCCCTTAAGTAAAACATTTTCTAATTTTAAAAAGAACATTAAAAGAACCAAATTGTTGCAGATGGTGGGGTAGGGTACAAAATTCTTCTGCGGGCCAATAAGGAGGTATAAGTAATGATGTCCCTCTGGGTTGCAGTTAAGGTAATTGTTATAGAGTCACTGGGAGATCCAAAAATAGCTATTGAAGAACAAGGCCGCAGTGCCACCCCAAGGGCCTCACTAATAATTTTAAAAACCAATTCCCAGTAATTATTTAGAGAGGAGCAAGACCAAAATGTGTGTTAGACTGGCTGGATTATTTTTAAACTTTAGCTTCTTCTTCTTTACTGGAGAATAGCTGACTTTGCCTATGTGCTGTTTGGTGCTAGGCAGGTAGAATACACTGAGTTCATCAGAGCTTTTTGCATCTGAAAATGATGCTGATAAGAGCCATCGGACTGAACCAAAACCGTAAAACCATAACAATGAGCTAAAGCTGAGAGGAGCCGCAGACGCGCGTGATAATTCTCCAAGTGACTCCTTTCACATTATGCACAGTCATTTGATAAATTGTGGATGTAAAAATAATAATTGGAGCAGCTTTAAGTGACTCCTCTAAACACATTTGTCCTAGGATGGCTTCAGTTTATATCAAGTGAACTAAAATGTGTCTTTGTGTGTTGAAACTGTACTAAAAACATGGGCTCTTCCCATCTTGTTAGGTTTTCAGTTTATCTGGACTCAGACACAGACTCAGAAGTTGAAGATGTAACAAGATTTAATAAAATTGTATGGACACAGATTAAGTTGGTTCGGTTGACAAGGTTGAGGGGAGGGAGGGTGGCTGTATGAATCCACAGCTGGTTTGCATGGCATGGCGAGGCAGCGAGCGTGAAAACTCAATCCAAAAATATACTGTAGTAGAAAAAAAACAAAGCACAGGACTAGAACAGACAGGCTTAAGAAGGGACACGTGGAAAACAGGGTGCACTTTCATAGAAGCAGGTTCAGTTTCACAGCCGAGGGGTTGATGATTTTGGCAATCTCAAAAGGTCCAACATACCATGATGTCAGCTTCTGGGACTCCACTTGCAGAGGGAGATCTCGGGAGGACAACCACACTTTTGTCCAGGTGCGTGGTGGGCGCTGGAACACGGCGGCAATATGCCAGACGCTGGTTCCGCTCCGTAGTCTGTTCAAGGGCAGCTCGAGTCTCTCTCCACACTTGTTGGCACCGACAGGCCTTCAGTTGGGCTGAACTGACGGGACGGCCACATCCAGATCTTGTTCCTGAAAGAGAGGGGTTGGTAACCATCACCATGAACAGAGACACACCAGTGGCGGCACAGGACAGGGAGTTGTGCGTGGCGTGTCGAGGCAGTTTGTGTGTAGTAACTCAAATCCAAAAATATACTGTAGTAGAAAAATAAACAAAGCACAGGTCTAAGCAAAGAGCAAGTAGATCATATGTGAGATACTACGTCGTCCGAGGGTCGTTACCACATGGATAGCAGAAAACGATCCAGCGCTGGACATCAGGAGACCAGAGGCCTGTACTACGAATCAAGATCAACATGCCCTGGATTTCTTTCAGTTACCTGGCTTCACCTAACCTAACAACCGCGGTCCCGCATAAGGTGTGTCACAACAACCCAGGGTTTCCCAATCCAGCGACGCCGGCGTTCACTGAAAAGTGGTGGTGTTTAACAACTCTGAAATGTTTTATGGAGAAGTTTGAACTAATTGATGTCTGGAGGGAATTGTTTCCTAGTGAGCGACAATATACTTGGTCTAATAAGGACAGATCAAGACAGTCTAGAATAGATTATTGGCTGGTTTCCAGATGCCTGATAAATGATAACATCTTAGTTCATTTTTATAATACTCCGTTGACTGATCATAAAGCAATCTATCTATCAATATCTTTGCCTGGTAATCATACAGGCCCAAAAGCATCATTCTGGAAATTGAATAGTTCTCTTCTGAACTACGCACAGGTCAAAGAAAAAGTTAAGGATCTTATAATAACTCACTGGAACCATGCAGAAACCCAGAAAGCTTACGGGAGGAATTGGGAACTGTTAAAATATGAGCTAGGGAAGTTTTTTTTAGAAAGTTTGGTGCTGATTTGGCAAAACAAAAAAGAGCAAGTGAAGATGAGATTACTACACAACTGGCATCTCTTTTTCAAAAGGAGCCCTTATCTAAATTGGAGAGGATCAAATATATGCACTTACAAAATAAACTAGATGAATTATATATAGAAAAAGCTCAATCCAAATGGCTAGAAGAGGGCGAGCAAAACTCAGCCTACTTTTTTAGATTGGAGAAAATTAGATCTCTTCTTGATACGATCAACAAACTAAAAGATCAGATAGTTGATAATCCCAAAGATATATCTGCCTTTTGCCACTGTTTTTACAGCAATCTATACACATCCAAATACTGTGAAGTGACAGCTAACTCATGTATAGACTCAATCAACAATTGTAAAGTTATTTCCGCAGAGGATAGGGATGCATGTGATTATAACCTCTCCAATGTTGAGGTTCTGAAAGCTATTGATGGTCTTAAAAATAATAAAAGTCCAGGTTGTGATGGTATAACCTCTGAGTTCTATAAAATGTTTGACAAAGAACTGCCCCCCTTTTTGCTAAATGTTTTCTCAGAAAGCATTCATAATGAAGCTCTTTCAATAAGTATGACTCAAGGTATCATCACCCTGATTCCAAAGCTAAATAAAGATGAGGAAAATTTAGAGAACTGGCATCCGATTAAACTGCTAAATAATGACTGTAAAGTGTTGGCTATCATATTTGCTAATAGAATGAAATACGTTCTAGACTCTATCATAGATGAGTTACAATCTGGATTTATGAGGAAACATCATATGGATGGATGTTCTAGACTATAACGATCTCATCAATGATAACAGTTTTCTCTGATTTATTTCTTGATTTCTATAAAGCTTTTGACTCTCTTGAACATGGCTTCATTTTGAAAGCTCTTGATAAATAAAAAATAAACTTTTTTTGAAAAACTATTAGAACCCTGTATAAAAATGGCAATAGTGCAGTAAAATGAAAATATGGTATATCCCCAAGGTTTAATGTGTTTTGTGGGGTAGCCAATTCATATAAGTGACATTACATATTATCCTACTGTAGGGCAATTTATATGGAAGAAAAATAAACTCATACCATATGGTCCAGGGGTAAGTAGAGGCCTCTTCCTGCCTGTCATCTTGATCTTCCTCCTCCTGATCACTCCCTGCCTCTGTCCCTCTCTCTGAATCTGGAGCCTCCTCTTCATCCCTCACTGATTCTTCTTTTTCCTCATCTCCTTCACTTATTTTATCTTCTCCGTCACTTATTTCCTCTTCTCCTTCTGTGGTCTTCTGTGGACCCTCCTGGTCTCTCCAGTTAACTGCCCTTTCATTCATTTCCCTCATGCTCTTTCTCCTGTGTACTTCTTTGAATTTTCTTAGCAAAAAAGCTGGCAATATCCCCACTATTAGCCTTCCTTTTCATGTTTAGGCCAATATCCCCACTATTAGCCTTCCTTTTCATGTTTAGGCCAATATCCCCACTATTAGCCTTCCTTTTCATGTTTAGGACAATATCCCCACTATTAGCCTTCCTTTTCATGTTTAGGCTCCAGCTACTGTCTTCAGCTACTCTGGCCTGCAAAAGTCAATATGTGAAAACCTCTGGTTATCCTTGTATTACATTACACTGTAGGGCCATGTAGCTAATAAGTAGCCTATAACAAATATAAAATCAGCACTCGCTCAGTCGCTCCAGCCGGGTTGCAGGGCCACCGCACCGCAGCTGACTCACTGTGTGTGACCCAGACTGAGCGAACGCTGCTCTGCACGTTTGAATCAGGGACGTAGCTAAGTATTTGAGGGGCAGGGGGCTAAGATTACTTTTAAAATTAAAAATGAAATTGTTCACTTTTGGTAAATGTATTGTTTAGTTCAATGTTTTTGAGAAGCTTGTGGACATAGTGGCGGTTTGTTTTTACAAGTACAGTTTGTGGATCACCAAAGTTAGGGGGACAGCTGGGGGGGCAAGGCTCTAGAGTGTGGGGGGCACATGCCCCCCTGTAGATCCGCCCCTGCAGCTAGGGAACCAAAAAACCGTGTGAAACTTTTGTGACTTTCTCTCTTTTTTCTACACCCCTGCCGTGCGGTCAGGGGCCACCCCCACGGGGGACAGCTCAGACTCCTCTTTAACCGCCCGTGGCTAGTTGCGGCCCGGTGGGGACCGATCTTGACAGTCAGACCTCCTGTTATCTCCCTGCAGAGTGAATTTCCCCGAGCTCTTGGCCTCTCTCGACGCGGCGACCAAGGAAGGCTAGCGGGCGTCCTTTGGAAGGAAGGGACCTTTGGTGATCCTGGGAGGAGCGGCCTTAAACCGTGAGTACTTAAGAAAAATCATTTGGTTGTAAAGATCCCCTCGGGCAGTGCTTTTCATACACAGGGGGTTAAGAGCCCGTTAGTTGGGGACATCTAGGGTGGTAATCAAAGCCTCTTGCCTCGCCTCCGGGTTCCCTGACCCGGGCGAGAGCCCTGTAGTACGGCCGTGTGCGTCTCTCTAATAAACTAACAAACAGGAAAGTATCTGAAATAACTGCTTTTAATATAGACCAAAACATCCACTCCGCTGACAGTAACTGGTACTGCTGTACGGCAGAAGAGGGCTTAGTAAACGCGGGGGTTATCGAAGGGAAGGCATAAAGGGAGTTGGCTTTTGATGAGAAAGCGATACAAAGCCTCGGTAACTGTCACATCGCTCATCAGCTCTTCATATTTCAAACAGTGCCTTACCAGGAATCTTAATTGCGGATAGGCAGATTATAATCAGTCAACTTGCTGATGATACCACAATCTTTCTGAAGGATGCCTTCCAAATTCCTCTATCGTTAGAATAATTTAAGGTTTCTCGAAAGCCTCTGGCCTTCACTTGAACTTGAAAAAGTGTGAACTTATGGCTATGAAAGATTTCTTGGTGCCCTTTATACATAACATCCCTGTAAAAGATCAGGTCACTTATCTAGGAATTATCATAGCCAAAGACCAATCTACAAGGTGCTCCCTTAACTTTAGTCCTACCTTTCAGAAAACACAAAGGAAACTGAATTCATGGTTACAAAGAGACTTATCTTTAAGAGGTAGAATCTTACTCTCAAAAGCTGATGGTGTATATCCAGACTTATGACTTATCTCTCTTTAGCTATAGATAGTTAACCTGACTCCGCCAGATGGATTGCTTCGCATTTGCTCGGCATATCCATCTGGGAACTTTCCGTTGGAGAACTTTTGGGAAGGGGCGGAATACTGGTTAGCTGATTGGATGAACCATCTGTTTATCACCTATGTTGGTGATAGACGGGCCAAATCAACCAATCAGATCCACGAAGCGTATGAAAATACAACCACAAGCCCGCCCCTGCTGCTGCAGGCAAAACATAGCTCGTTAGCTCAGCATGCAAGCAACATGTCGGTAAAGGAGATTTGCCGTTTGTGTAACGAGAATTTAGGAATAAAAGGCACCATTTCAGGTTCCCGGACCATATTCCAAAAGGATCCAAGAGAAAAAAAGCATTAGCGAGCGGCTAACAGAATTAGTTAATTGATCTGAACTTTTTAGACTTCACCACATTAAATAACACTTTCAAAATAAACTGGATTAGACAGCATCCTTATGGAACTTTATCCCTAACTATATTTTTGGTAAATTGGTGGCCTGGAGTTTTTATTGATGTGCAATTACAAGATTAGCAAAATCCCAATCAAACTGTCTAACTTTCACAAGCAAATGCTTTTGGCATTGTTTCTCATATTTAATCGGCTGGAAACTGTCCAACTTGACAGCAGAGTTTTTCACAGGCGCAGTTCATCTCGGGATGCATGTCCTTCTTCTGTTATATTGGCGTTGGGCATAACAACTTGTTGCACAAAAACGCATCACCAACTGACTCACTGACATGAAGTGATGTCAATGATGACATTTTCACTGGGAGAAATGTTTTTCCAATGCCCATGAACACACGGTCTTTCAGCAGAGTAGATTGGATAACCATGAACAGCTGCGCCGAAAGATCCAAGTGCCCCAGGATGACCACGGCTGCAACCACATACACTCAGACCAACACACAGGACACAGAGCAGATGCATTAAAAAAAACAATACAACAATGGGCAAATGTAAACCAGTACAGAAGGCATCAATAAATTGTTGGGGAGGGTCATCCCTTTTTTCCCCAATCGGGAGAGAGACATTGACATTCAGTAAGACCATCTTTTCTTCAGTCTATAAATACTTCTGTGGTAAAAAGGGGCTGCTGGTATAAAGGGCATAAGGAAACATTTGTGTGCAGCAGAATGTGAAACTCAAAGCTCGGGCATCAGACCCAAATAAAGCACTGGAACTGTTGGCGTGTAGAGGTGATGTTTCCCAGATGTTTCTCACTGGACTGAGATTGTCATCTATTGAACCAAACAATCATGTCTGTGATATCTGGGGACATGTTGATTTTCCTCACATCTCTGCACCGTCGTTTAAAGCACACATTTGTTTTAAAGGTCCCACGGCATAAAAATTTGACTTTATGAGTTTTTTTTAATATGCATTCCCCCAACCTGCATATGGTCCCCCAGTGGCTAGAAATGGTGATAGGTGTAAACCGAGCCCTTGGTATCCTGCTCTGCCTTTAAGAAAATGAAAGCTCAGATGGGCCGATCTGCAAGGTTACCTCCCCTTTCTCTGCTTTGCAAAGAATTTGGCCTACCCATGACATCATGGCTTTCAAATGAGAAAAGTGCCCCCCCTGTCCTCTTCAATAGCTACAGACCCAGACCTGGCACATACTAAGGAAAGCTCATTGTGGGACTGGCTCCTGTGGCTGTAATTCTGCACCAAGGCTGAATTTCGGGAAAGAGACTTCAGATACAGTATTAGGGGACCACTAAGGTCTATATAAAAGAGACTTCAGATACAGTATTAGGGGACCACTAAGGTCTATATAAAAGAGACTTCAGATACAGTATTAGGGGACCACTAAGGTCTATATAAAAGAGACTTCAGATACAGTATTAGGGGACCACTAAGGCCTATATAAAAGAGACTTCAGATACAGTATTAGGGGACCACTAAGGTCTATATAAAAGCATCCAAAGAGCACCATGTCATGGGACCTTTAACCAGAGGTGAAAGAAGTACTCTGTTTGACTTAAAACAGTAAAAGTACTAATACTACAGTGTAGAAGTACTCTGTTGCGGGTAACAGCCCTGCATTCAAAATCGTACTTAAAAAAAGTATAAAAGTATCAGCATCAAAATATACTTAAAGCTTTAATGCATACCTTTTTTGTATTAATAAACGTCTGTTACATTCAAGCCATTGTCAAATGAGTTGCTACAAAGCTAATTAAGACTATCAGCTCCACACAACTCTCTCTGTATTTCTCAGTATGGCTATGTTTACTAAATGGTATTGTCCGGCGACATTCACACGCAGAAACTCAAGTGATAATTACGTCTTCTGAAGAGTCCATCATGTTTCTTTAATCCTCGATGTCCGCCTTGACTACTAGCAACTGTGTAGAGGACGGGAGTGATGTGCGATCACCTAAGGCTTGTATCATGTGGATGCACCCACTGTTTTGTTGTCATTCCTTAAAATTTCTCATTGGGGAGACAGAAACTACCCACTTTAGCTTTAATGTCCTAAGAGTAGTACTCGTTAAGCAAAATAATATATATTATATTATTGTTTTAAAATGTTTGTATTGTTTAAAATGTTAATCACTTTAATGTTGCAGCTGGTAAATGCAGAGTTCATGCTGGTTAGTTTAATTTATAAAAATACAAAATCAGTTATTAGCTAGTCTCGCTTTGCCAGACCTTCCTCCACAGCGCTGTGGAGGAGGGTATGGTTAGTCTACACAGCATTCTGCAATGGGAGAAAAACATGCTCAGGTTTATTGGCATTTCTTTAAACCAATCACAATCTTCAAGTGAAACGTCGTCGATAGAGTATATCAGCTGATTATAATTTGTTTTAATAATCTGAATCAGTAAGTAACTAAAGCTGTCAAGGCAAGGCAGCTTTATTTGTACCGCACATTTCAGCAACATTTAAAGAGCAGTTTAAAACAATGAAAAACATGAAAACAGCTAAAATACAAACAAGAATACAAATCACACTGCACAGAAATGAACAATTACTAACAGTTTTTTCCAACTGCTTACACACAAAATCTTTTCATGTCACACGATCTTTGAAACCTCTTACTCAAAGTGCAAAACTACCCAGCAAATCTCCAAAACCATAAGCTATTTCTCAGCCTTTCACTCATCTTTCAATTGCATAAAACACTTTTTTCAAAACATTACACACAATTCTCTACCTAAGACACAAAAATCTAACAGGAAGTGACTTGCTATCCATTTCTGAACACAGCCAATCAAAATGCTATACTTATTTACCAGGGCACACACACACTCCTCACATTTGCAAACACATTATGTCATAACTGAACACTAACCAATCATTGCTTTAGTATAGGCCTATACAAAGGTCCAAGGTCAGATTACCAGTTTTGAACAATGGATGCCAACAATAGACAAAGACTAAGAGGAGTAGAAGAAAGAGACAGGGGATAACAACGAGGAGGAGGAGGAGGGAAGAAGAGAAAGGAGAGCCATCTCTGATGAGATCAGGGAGAGAAGCCCATCCTGAGTAGCTTTATAGTGGCGTCCATACTGCATGCAACTATCTAATGACTATTTCAGCATTACAAATCAATCAGACTTTGTTTTGCACAAAGTGCATACAATTCTGTCCCCCCCCACACACACACCCCCCCGCCCCGACACACAATCAGGCACAAACACTCACAACACACACACGTACACACATTCTTTATTCTAAAAATGATACCTTTATATGTTTATACTTTTGTGTTCTTGTTTCATGCTACTGTAAACAACACTGAGCTACTCTTACTAACGGGATGTTTTGCCCAATCAATATTTTCTGTTTTACTGTAACATTACATTGCTTTTTACAGGTGCACTTTTCAACCACTTTCAGCAGATTACTTTCTCTCTAGAACATTGTAAATGTAGATATGAGCCTATGAAAGACAAAAGAGCTTTAGATTTAGAACAACAGTGTCTACATGGTATATCCATATATTTACTATTATGAAAAAAGTGTTTGCCATTTGATGCAAATGCTTCATTTTGAGATGTGTTTATGGTATTTTGAATGCAGTGTTTCATTTTGAAGGAGATGTGAGGCATTTAGCATTTTGTGTGTACAGTTTTAGGAATTGTGTGTAGAGTTTTGAAAAAAGGAGACATAGTTTTGAAAACGTGTGTAAACAGTTGGTAAAAACTGTAAAAAAGGCGGCATCAAAAAGAAAAGTCTTCAGCCTTGATTTTAAAGAACTGAGAGTTGCAGCGGACCTGTAATTTTCTGGGAGTTACTGTAGTTCCAGACACGTGAAGCATAGAAACTTAATGTTGCTTCTCCATGTTTAGTTCTGACTCTGGGGACAGAAAATAGACCTGTCTTGGTCAGACCATCTGAGAGGTCTGGGTGGTTCATCATGTAACAGAAGATCAGAAAAAAAACATTCAGCGCAGGAGTATTTTGAAATAAGTAGGTGTGTTACCTGCATTGTGCATTGTGCCATGAAAAATGGCGGTAGGCAACGCAGGCGTGTTGGTTGCTCTGCTACTTTACACACTTTTTGTAAAGTCCACACTGCCGGTAGAACATTTTTATAGGCCTACTAAGGAGACAACTTGTAAGGACACAACTTGTAATAACATCTTAAACAACTGGCTTGACAAGGAGGCGTATTGGCAAGTGCAAACAAATAAGATCAAAGGCGTTTTTGGGTACGGAGAGTACACCTTGGCTGTTACGCTTGCAATTTCAAATCACTACCATCAAAGAAGAAAACGCAAAGAAACTCCTTGTAAAAAATCAACAAAGAATGCCATGATAATATGCCTCTGCCTACTTTTGTCGGGCGACATCCACCAGTGCCCTGGTCCAGCTGGCCAAACAACAGACAGAGCAAACCTTCCTGATGCGCCTACCTGTGGCGCCGGTGCATCTCTGGCGGTGGTGCTCTCGGGCAGTGTCTGCAGGAATCCGGCGGTGGATCGGGTGAATCCCTGCGTCGAGCTGAGATGGACCAGTGGGGTTGGCTTTTGCGCGGATGGCGGGCTGGATCTTCGGCGTGGCTCGTCGGCGGGACGGCGGCTCGCGTCCGCGGGGAGTGTGTCAGTGGCTGCCGCTGTCGGCCCTGGGCTTGGTGGTGCTTCTGTGCGGCGCTTGGGTCTGGACGGTCCGAGGCTTCGCCGTGGTTCGCCGGGTGGACGTCCTGCGGTGTCGGGAGCAGCACCCGCGGATGTGGGTGGCCCAGGCGGTGTTCGCGGAGCCGAGCCAAGTCCTGGACAGATGCCTTTGGACATTTGCCAAACAGCTAATCCTGACATCGTTAGACCGGCGAAGTGTGCTGCTTTTACCGGCGCAGGAACTCGAGGTAATATTCCTCCAATTCCCACACAAACTACATCAAGCCTCAAACAGCAGCAGATGAAACTGTTTCAGACTGTAAATCATGCAAGCGTGTTGTGGGACGCAAAAACGAAGCCAAAAGGTATTTTTGGTGGACACCTGAATATACGTAGCATTATCTCAAAGACTGAACAACTTGAACATTTACTGACTGATTCAAACATCGATTACTTATGCCTCACAGAGACTTGGTTAACCCAAACAACCCCTTTATCTGTTTTTAAAATCCCAGGGTATAATGTTTACAGACGGGACAGAAGGAAAGGGAAAGGGGGTGGAGTCCTGATATATGTGAAAAACAGCATTCAAAGTCAGCAAATAGTCCTTCCAGAAAATAACTTGGAATGCGTGGGGGTAAACCTTACACTATCTCCCCAAATGAATTTTGCTGTCTTTGCAGTCTACCGCCCCCCTACTGCCACAAATGAGTTTTATGATTGTCTAAATGTCATACTTAAACAACATGGAAAAATGGAAGTTATTCTTATGGGTGATTTCAACTTAAACTGGCAAGACAAAACACGTAGGAAAAAGCTTAAAGATATTGCCAAAACTTGTCAGATGACGCAGATAATCCATAAACCCACAAGAATAACAAAGTCTTCCCAAACGCTTTTAGACTTAATTTTTACAAATAAACCAGATAGAATTATAAAGATTTATAACCTCATTACTGGGTTATCAGATCATAATCTTACTCTGGCTTCCAGAAAATTGTCAAAAACTCGCTTTAAAAATCAGAACTCAATGAAGGGGAAATCCATGCCTTTTATCGCTCCAAAGGACATGGCCTTCATTGAAAATGAAATAAAGCAAGTAAATTGGCATAACACCATTGGTAGCATGCCCTGTGAGCCAGCCTGTGCTGATTTAATGTCAACTATTAAAGACATTATATTAAAATACACCAAAAAAAGGGGCAGGAAAACAAATAAAAAATATAATCTACCCTGGTTCAACACAAAACTCTGGGAATTAATGAAAAAAGGGATGCTTCTTTGAAAAAGTTTTTAAAATCAAAATTAAATACTGATCATCTGATTTTTAAAAGTTTAAGAAACATTGTCACACAACAACTTAGAAAGGCTAGAGCAAATTTCTTCCTTAATGTTATTAATGAGGCAAAAGGAAACCCCAAAAAGTTATGGAAGAGCATTGACAAGATACTTGGACGGGAAAAATCAGCAAATAAACATTTAAAACTTATGGTGGATGGCTGTATCCAGGGTGATGACCAGATTATTGGGGAATGTTTTAATGAGTATTTCATAAATTCAGTACAAAAATTGAGTTTAAGTTTTCCTAAAACTCAACTCACACAAGCTTTTACCTATGATGATTCTGCTTTCAAGTTTTCCTTTATTAACACAGAGAAAGTGGAAAATGTAATCTCATTTTTAAATAACAGCAAAGCTAAAGATGTATATGGTTGTGATACTGCTTTTTTAAAACAACACAAGACATCTATTACGATACCTCTAGCCATGATTATAAATAAGTCTTTTAATGAAAACGTCTTTCCTAGTGTGCTCAAGCCTGCCATTGTAACCCCTGTGCATAAATCTGGAGATACTCAAGTGGTCTCTAATTATCGACCCATCAGTATTCTCCCAGCTGCATCAAAGGTTATTGAAAAAGTTGTGGCAGAACAACTAATAGCACATCTGGACTCAAAGTCCTTTTTTCATCCTATGCAATTTGGTTTCAGAAAAAAACATTCCACTGAAACTGCATGCTGCTACTTCCTTGAAGAAATTAAAACTAGCTTAGATCAAGGAGGAGTGGTGGGAGCAGTCTTCTTAGATTTACGCAAAGCCTTTGATACAGTTAACCATGAGGTACTGATACACAAACTGGCCAAATATGATATCTCCATAAATGTCCAAAATTGGATAAAATCATACTTGATAAATCGAAAACAATGTGTGCAAGTAAATGGAACATTGTCTACATTTCTTGCATCCACTGTGGGAGTTCCACAGGGGTCAATTTTAGGGCCACTGCTCTTTTGTTTATATATTAATGACCTGCCTTTGGTTTGCAAGGGCATAAATATTGTTATGTATGCTGATGACTTCTCCGTGAACCATCACCTTATCGTGGTGGAGAGGTTTGTGTGTCTCTGTGAACCTGAGGGCTGTGTTGTCTGGAGCTTTGTGCTCCTGGTAGGGTCTCCCAAGGCAAAGTGGTCTCAGGTGAGGGGCCAGACAAAGAATGGTTCAAAAACCCCAATGAAGAAGCAAGGTAGAGATGGAGTGACCCTGCCCGGAGGAAGCCCGGGGCCCCCGTCTGGAGCCAGGCCCAGACGGCGGGCTCGTCGGCGAGCGCCTGGTGGCCGGGTTTGCCACGGAGCCCGGCCGGGCACAGCCCGAACAAGCTACGTGGCTCCCATCTCTCCAGCCCATGGGCCCACCACCTGTGGGAGGAACCGTTGGGGTCGGGTGCGATGCCACATGGGTGGCAGTGAAGGTCAGGGGCCTCGACGGACCAGACCCGGGCGGCAGACGCTGGCTCTGGGGACGTGGAACGTCACCTCTCTGTGGGGGAAGGAGCCGGAACTGGTGCGGGAGGTGGAGCGCTACCGGTTAGATCTGGTGGGGCTTACCTCTACGCACAGTCTCGGTTCTGGAACCATACTCCTGGATAGGGGTTGGACTCTTTTCTTCTCCGGAGTTGCCCAGGGTGTGAGGCGCCGGGCGGGTGTGGGGATACTCACAAGCCCCCGGCTGAGCGCCGCTGTGTTGGAGTTTACCCCGTGGACGAGAGGGTCGCCTCCCTACGCCTGCGGGTTGTGGGGGGAAAACTCTGACTGTTGTTTGTGCATATGCACCAAACAGGAGTTCGGAGTATTCGGCCTTCTTGAGACCTTGACTGAGTCCTGCATGGGGCTCCAGTGGGGGACTCCATTGTTCTGCTGGGGGACTTCAACGCACGTGGGCAATGATGGAGACACCTGGAGAGGCGTGATTGGGAGGAACGGCCTCCCTGATCTAAACCAGAGTGGTTGTTTGTTGTTGGACTTCTGTGCTAGTCATGGATTGTCTATAACGAACACCATGTTCGAACATAGGGATGCTCATAAGTGTACCTGGTACCAGAGCACCCTAGGCCGAAGGTCAATGATCGATTTCATAATCGTTTCATCTGATCTGAGGCCGTATGTTTTGGACACTCGGGTGAAGAGAGGGGCAGAGCTGTCAACCGATCACCATCTGGTGGTGAGTTGGGTCAGGGGGTGGGGGAAGACTCTGGACAGACCTGGTAAGCCCAAACGTGTAGTGCGGGTAAATTGGGAACGTCTGGAGGAGGCCCCTGTCCGACAGACTTTCAACTCACACCTCCGGGCGGAGCTTTTCGTGCATCCCTGTGGAGGCTGGGGGCATTGAACCCGAGTGGACAATGTTCAAAGTTTCCATTGCTGAAGCTGCGGCGAGGAGCTGTGGTCTTAGGATCTTAGGTGCCTCAAGGGGCGGTAACCCACGAACACCGTGGTGGACACCAGTGGTCAGGGAAGCCGTCCGACTGAAGAAGGAGTCCTTCCGGGATATGTTATCTCGGAGGACTCCGGAGGCAGTTGCAGGGTACCGAAGGGGCCCGGCGGGCTGCAGCCTCTGCCGTGAAAGAGGCAAAGCAGCGGGTGTGGGAGAAGTTTGGAGAAGACATGGAGAAGGACTTTTTCGGTCGGCACCAAAGTGTTTCTGGAAAACTGTTCGCCACCTCAGGAGGGGGGAAGGGGGAACCATCCAAGCTGTGTACAGTAAGGATGGGACACTGTTGACCTCCACTGAGGAGGTAATAGGGCGGTGGAGGGAGCACTTTGAGGAACTCCTGAATCCGACTAATACGCCCTCTATGTTAGAGGCAGAGCTGGAGGATAACGGGGATTGTCGCCGATTTCCCAGGCGGAAGTCACTGATGTAGTCAAACAACTACACAGTGGCAAAGCCCCGGGATTGATGAGATCCGTCCAGAAATGCTCAAGGCTCTGGGTGTGGAGGGGTTGTCCTGGTTGACACGCCTCTTCAACATTGCGTGGAAGTCTGGGACGGTGCCAAAGGAGTGGCAGACTGGGGTGGTGGTTCCTCTTTTTAAAGGGGGACCAGAGGGTGTGTGCCAATTATAGGGGTATCACACTTCTCAGCCTCCCTGGTAAAGTCTACTCAAGGTGCTGGAAAGGAGGGTTCGGCCGATAGTCGAACCTCGGGTTGAGGAGGAACAATGCGGATTCCGTCCTGGTCGTGGAACAACGGACCAGCTCTTCACTCTCGCAAGGATCCTGGAGGGAGCCTGGGAGTATGCCCAACCGGTCTACATGTGTTTTGTGGATTTGGAGAAGGCGTATGACCGGGTCCCCCGGGAGATACTGTGGGAGGTGCTGCGGGAGTATGGGGTGAGGGGGTCTCTACTCAGGGCCATCCAATCTCTGTATGACCAAAGTGAGAGCTGTGTCCGGGTTCTCGGTAGTAAGTCGGACTCGTTTCAGGTGAGGGTTGGCCTCCGCCAGGGCTGCGC
Organism: Perca flavescens; assembly: GCF_004354835.1. Classification (NCBI taxonomy): domain Eukaryota; kingdom Metazoa; phylum Chordata; class Actinopteri; order Perciformes; family Percidae; genus Perca; species Perca flavescens. Next base: position 24,710,301 of record NC_041345.1, on the reverse strand, counting down.
TTTGTCACCAATCCTGTTTGTAATATTTATGGACAGGATATCGAGGCGTAGTCGGGGTGGGGAGGGGTTGCAGTTTGGTGGGCTGGGGATCTCATCGCTGCTCTTTGCAGATGATGTGGTCCTGATGGCATCATCGGCCTGCGACCTTCAGCACTCACTGGATCGGTTCGCAACCGAGTGTGAAGCGGTTGGGATGAGGATCAGCACCTCTAAATCGGAGGCCATGGTTCTCAGCAGGAAACCGATGGAATGCCTTCTCCAGGTAGGGAATGAGTCCTTACCCCAAGTGAAGGAGTTCAAGTACCTTGGGGTTTTGTTCGCGAGTGAGGGGACAATGGAGCGGGAGATTGGTCGGAGAATCGGGCGCAGCGGGTGCGGTATTGCATTCAATCTATCGCACCGCCAGGACGAAAAGAGAGCTGAGCCAGAAGGCAAAGCTCTCGATCTACCGGGTCAGTTTTCGTTCCTACCCTCACCTATGGTCATGAAGGCTGGGTCATGACCGAAAGAACGAGATCCAGGGTACAAGCGGCCGAAATGGGTTTCCTCAGGAGGGTGGCTGGCGTCTCCCTTAGAGATAGGGTGAGAAGCTCAGTCATCCGTGAGGAGCTCGGAGTAGAGCCGCTGCTCCTTTGCGTCGAAAGGAGCCAGTTGAGGTGGTTCGGGCATCTGGTAAGGATGCCCCCTGGGCGCCTCCCTAGGGAGGTGTTCCAGGCACGTCCAGCTGGGAGGAGGCCTCGGGGAAGACCCAGGACTAGGTGGAGGGATTATATCTCCAACCTGGCCTGGGAACGCCTCGGGATCCCCCAGTCGGAGCTGGTTAATGTTGCTCGGGAAAGGGAAGTTTGGGGTCCCCTGCTGGAGCTGCTCCCCCCGCGACCCGACACCGGATAAGCGGACGAAGATGGATGGATGGATGCTGATGACACCGTTTTATATACCCATGGGAGAAGTGCAATAGACGTAGCAAAGAAATTATCAAGCGTCATGAGCAAGGTTAGTGACTGGTTACATCATTCGTGTCTTACATTAAATGTTGAAAAAACTGTAACCATGTTCTTCACAAATCGATCTAAACTTAAAACTTATCCTGAAATTTTAGTAAACGGCCAATATATAAAACACGTGGAGAGATTTAAATACCTAGGGGTAACTCTAGATTCAACACTCAGTTTTAAAGGTCATGTTAAAAATTTGTGCAACAAACTGAAATTCAATTTAGTTAATTTTAGATACATAAGAAACTCTCTCACCACTGAAGCATCAAGTACATACTTAAATGCAATGATCATTCCCCACTTTTTATACTGCATTACATCCTGGTCTCAGGCCTGTAAAACAGTCATAAAACCCTTGGAATCTTTGTATAAAAACTGCCTCAAGATTCATGACAAAAAAACTCGTCAGTATCATCATTGTCATATACTTGTCAAATATGATCTACTTAGTTTTGATAATTTAATAAAACACTCAAATGTGTCTTTATTACATAAAATCATATACAGTGCTACTGCTCCCCCTCTGAAAAGGTTTGTAACACTCTGCTCCGAAATAACAGTGCGAACAACTCGAAGCGTTACAAGGGGGGAGTGTAGCATCCCACAACGTAAAACCCAATTTGGGAGTTCCTCTTTCTCTTGTGTTGCAATGAGGCAGTGGAATGACCTCCCCACGCAACATATTTTATGTACAAATTCTCACACCTTCTCATGCCTAACAAAGAGTTGGTTGTTGAGTAAACAAGTTTGCTCACATATATAGGATACTGTATTTATGTGGGTGTGTGTGTGTGTGTGAGTGTGAATGTGTGTGTGTGTGTGTGTGTGTGTGTGTGTGTGTGTGTGTATCCTTGTATGAATGAATATCTGGAGTAGAATGTACTCTAATGTGCCTAAGCTGCTCCAGAAGTTTTTACAGTGTGCGTGCTGGGAGGGGAGAGAAAGAGAGTGAGTGGGCTGATGGCCCCTGTTTTTACTAAACAGTTTGTTCTTAATTACTATGCACATCATGTCATTTATATATAGTTTTGTAATATTTCTATTTAAAATTGTAAATTGTTTTGTTTTAAATTTGTCATACCTGCCCAGGGACTACAGGTGGAAATTAGCAATTGTTGCTATAACCTGGCCCAAGACATATTTTCTTGTTTAACAAGTTTAATGTTTATTTGTGCATTGTCCCTGTTTCAAATAAATCAATTTCCATTTCCATTCCATTCCATTTCCAAATGTATAGTATTTACCTCTGAGATGTAATGGAGTAGCAAGTATAAAGTAGCAAAAAATTTACAAGTACTTAAACTGTAAACTGTAAAACTGTACTAGTAAATGTAATTACTACACATCAGACATTAGGGGCATACAGCAGAACTTCCACAAGAAGGACAGCAAAGTACTTCTTAAAAAAAGTCTCACTGATGAATGCATCCCAGGCTGGGTGCCAGATCCAGCACTACCAGCCACCCCAAAGTTCGTAATTATTTCCTGAAAGACTCCTGCAGATGGGTCTATCACACGCCAACAGTGACCCTCTCCAACTCAGGGCAGGCATGCTCTGCAAAAAGATTAATTTAAAACACTGACTTCAATTCATAGTCAGTGCTGTTTGACCACAAAATAAAACCACATATTGTTTGAAGCAAAAAAAACACAACGTCAAACTATTCGTTTGTGTTTCGTTAATATGGGATCGTGGATCATTGAATTGATATATCGATCCAGACGGATGTATGCTTACAACCCTAGTCGACATCAGGTTTATTGACATTTAAATCACATAGATTGAGTTAGATTTGTGAAGTTTTTATTACCAGAAATGCTACAAAATGAAAGAAATTGGCTTCATTCAAACAACACACTAGTAAAGCCTAATTAGCCATTCGTAGCCATTTGTTGCCTTTAATTAGTAGTACAAATCCATGTCAGCACATTTTCCTTCCTTAGTTCATTTTGCAATGACTTCACATCATTACATAAATTCCTCATGCCTGCGCCCACGTGAACATGTTTAATGGATAACTGTGGTTTATTTTAACTTTGGCCATCTGTTTTAGGTCATGATAACATTGTACTCACCAAAGTAAGGGGCCGTTTGGTATTTGTGGAATGGACCTCCGGAGGAAAAAAGGGGAGGGTCATGTCTTTTTATTCTTTGTTGAGGGGAGGGTCACCCAACATTTTTTTGAGTAGGGGGGGGGGATACTTTTCATGAATAATTTTGTATTCCCGCAAGCTGCAGCGAGAGGCTCCTCAAAACATACAATGACTGAGGAGGAAGCCTAGTGACGAGTCCATAGCAACCAGTTAATGTGTTATTACCCAGTGTGCTTTGTTGAATGGTCTCAATGTTATATTGTTTTACTAGAGGAGTAACTTAGTATTTGAAGTAATGCAGGAAGTGTGCATTTAGTTGCACCCCCCCCTTGTCACACATTTTTAAAACAAATCAAAACATGCCTACATCTACCTACATACATACCCACAGACATACATACCTACAGACATACATACATAAAATACACACCTACATATACCCATTAAGGGTCTTACATACATTACAATTGCCACCTTAAGGTAAATAATATCATAACTCAATTTTTGCCAGTGGCGAAGCCAGTGTTTGCAGAAGTTGCAAACTTTCATAGTTTGCAGCGCTGCCTTTTCCCGGGAGGGGGCCAGAATGAGCAGACCGTCCAGATAAAACAGGACCCTGATGCTTTTTTTCCGCAACGGCTGAAGTACCGTCTCCATGCACTTGGAAAAAGTGCGAGGGGGGGCAGTGAGTACCCGACCAGCAGCCGGTTGTACTGGAATGGGCCCCTTGGAAAAAGAATCTCAGGAATTTCCTGTGTCTGGGAATAAATGGATGTGAAAGTATAAGTCTTTCAGATCCACACCATTCGTGGTGGTGCACACATTCCAACACGTGCTTGACCGTCAGCATGTGGAATTGGCGCCCCATAATGCTCCTGGAGTGGTGGCCATATCGGAGACGGCAGAGGTTAGCACATACCTGATCCTGGGGAAAAAGGCGTGGGTTTCTGGTGGCCGGAAAAAGCAGCCTCCGGAAGCAGAATGGACGCCAGGCTCTGCTCCAGGGGGGTTACCGAAGGGAAGCCCACTTCTGTGTTGAACCCGAGTGAACGGGGCGTAGCGAGAGATGGGAGCCTTCAGTTTCCCGGGCTGGGAGAGAGAGAGAGCCTCCTCCACGAACGGCCGAATGCTCCGTGAAGCACGGCCAGAGTGGAGCCCGTGAGAAGGGCGGCTCCTGAGCGTAAACATCCCCGCTCAAGAGGCCAAGAGCGGGGGCTGGAAGCTCAGCTCAGCCGGGAGCGCTATGCCTCTCTGGTCTGCCGCCTTTTGATGATCTCAGGCAGATCCAAGAAACGGTGCCCCCGGCCGTTTCAGAGATGGGGAGAGCCGCAATGAGAGGGCATCCATCCCCGTTTCGAGGTCCAGGTCCTCCAAGGGGGGAGGAGGGACTGCCGGTGACGGAGGTGTTATCCGAGGGAATCGAGCCATCGAGCTCGTGCTAGTCTATAAAGCCTTTCTCCAGAGGATCCAGGGTGTTGACGGATTGCCGTCTGTCTGCCCAGCTGCCATCCCCTTCCCCGCTAGCCTGACAAACCAGAAAAGCTTCTGCCCGTCGGTTAAGCTCTTTAGATGGCAGGCGGGCACAGAACTGGCAGGAGGTGTTGGGGGCGAGAGCCGGGCCCGCGTGAGCGGCACCGAGGCAGGTCTCGCAGCGGGGATGGAGGCCCGGCGGCGGAATGTAGCCGGTCCGGCAGTTGGAGCAGAGGCGAACACCGCTGGAAGTCGAGTTTGTCTTCATACTGCTAGAAAAAGTGGGAGATGAACAAGGGGTCCGCTCTGTACATATACCTGCGGATATATCTGCGGACGTAGTTGAAGCCCGTACTGTACGCAAGGGCGGGAAAGAAAATCTTCACGACTGTGCATGCGCGAAGGGATAAACCCAAGAGCGTAGCCTTAGAGGGCGAAGTCTATACGAAATAGAACAACTTGTTGCATGACTGATGACGGATGGCCGTAGCCTAGAGCATCAGGGGCCTGTTTCACAAAACCAAGATAAGGGATTAAGCTGGGATTTCCCAGTTATCCTGGATGAATTTAGCCTTGACTCGGTTTCACGAAAGCGGAAGCACATAAATCACCATGGAGATTTATTCTGTGCAGCTAGCCTGCTCCCGACTAGGCTAACAGCCAGGATTTATTTAATCCTGGAGCCTTTTCTGATCACCCAGCAGTGGTTTTACCCTATTGTTATCAGCCTGGATTAAAATACAACAGGTGCGCATTGCTGTTCATTTAATTATTTAAAGTTGTGACCATTATTTTTTCATTGCTACTGTTATATTGTTGTATGAAATAAAAAAAAATTCAAATGTGATTTAAATGAAGTGTTACTAAGGGCAATACATACAATGCTGTACATGTGTGTTTCTATAGTTGAACAATGCACCTTGAATTGTTTTAGTTGATTCATTTTTTTTAAATTCTTTGACAATAAGGATCATGTTTGTTCCGCTTCCATGTGCATTGTATTTGGCATTCTTAGCACACAATTTGTGTTGTCCAGTAAACTGGGACTATAATTTGGGAGGATTGTACAATTTTAAGAACATATCCTATTTGTATCCTCCCAAATGATAGTCTTAGTTCACTGGACCAGTAACTATAAAGTGATGTATGCTACTGTACATTCATGTAACAACAGGGAGAGGACACCCCAATGGTTTTTGACCTTATATTTTGCTGGGGGGATATAACTATACTCTGTTCCATTCATGTTTACAGTGTGCATGGAATTTATCCCTTTATTATCTTTATAGTTTCTAGATTTTAGAGTCCAATTTCTTCAGTGTCTTTATTTTCATATATATGAGGGAGCAAGGCATATAATATGTAGAGAAGGAAACTCGTCCTCTATAAAAAATAAAAAACGCGAGATAGTAAAAAGTCACACGCGAAAGTGTGGCAGATAATAGCGGACAGACTGAATGATAGTCTAAAAATGTACATTTAAGAACTACTGCTCTTAATTGAAACCATTCAATGAGTCACTGTCATTTGCAAAAACGAAGAGTTGTGCACTTTGCATTAAAAGCGAGCAGTGGAAGTTAATATGACTTAGGACATTTATATTTTAGCCCATGAGAAAGAGGGAGAGGAATAGAGTGAAAGACAAATTTACGCATCATATTCTAGCATTGTAGAAAATTGATCTTCATGGTAAATTTCCTGAGTAATCTTATCTTCTGCTTACTTTTAAGGCAAAGAGTACAACTGTTAGCCTAATCCTTGAATGGTATGATTATGACGGCTTCGATTCACTGCCGTGGTCAGTTATTTAGGCTACAATTACGCATGCAGTTGGTCCGTGATTGTCTGCTACGCTTTCTCTCGCTGTTTTCATTACAGCGGCCGTGTTTCTTTTCTTTTTATACAAATAATGCTTTTCACATCATCCTACTTCCACAAGAAGCTGCTGCTCACTCTGTATAAAGTATGTACAATGCGTATTCTCCATTTTGCGCGAATCTATCTTAATTAGTTCAGCCTGGCTCGACCTAGTCGCTCCTCCTCAACCTGGCTTGGCCTTCGTGAAACGCACCAAGCCAGAATGCACATATTAGACTAGGTCAAGCCTCGCTTTATCAGTTATCCTGGATTTATTTATTCTGCTTTTGTGAAACAGGCCCCTGGTGTGTGAAAACATAGAGGCCACAATAACAAAAGATTTGCTGCTGTTTTCTTATACGAGCATATAAACAGGGGCCTGTTGCACAAAAGTAGAATGAAGAAATCCAGGATAACTGAAAGCACAGCTTGACTTAGTGTGATCCGCTCATCGCTTAATCGGTTGCACGTTTGCCGAGCCAGGATGAGAAGGTGAAGCTATGTCAAGCCAGATGTAGATAGCTGGGATAAGTGCACGTTCACAGCTTTCTTAAATAGACCACGGTACCGATCACAGATTTACTGATGCAGAAATGGAGAAAATCCGTTTCACCGGCTGAGCAGCAGCTTCTAATGCAAAGTTACGAGGAGGTGAAGCATATAATATGCAAAAAGGGAAATACGGCTGTTATCAGACAGAGAGAAAAAGCCCGACAGACAATAGCAGACCGACTGAATGCGTAAGAATTTAAAGAGTCACTCCACATTTTTACAAAGTTGTAAACTGTTTTATTTGCTTTTAATATGCTTGTTTTAAGTGTTGGTTTTATCGCTGTATCTGTTTTTATGTGCTAAATGTGCTGGTTTTACTGTAAAGTGTCTTTGAGTAGCCTGTAAAGCACTATATAAATAAAATGTATTATTATTTACTATGCCTCAAAAGTGAGCAGAGGGGCTTCCGGTTTGGATCATGTAGTGACAAGACGTGCCAACGAGAGGCTCCTGATACTTTGGATTTGAACTGCGATAAAACTCTCTAATATACTTATAATATACAACAACTTGTCTGTAAATTACCAGATCTAAATTATCATTTTTTGATTTTAGGGGATGACTTTAACTGTGTCATGGACCCCAACTTAGACAGATCCAACCATAAAGTACATACCCTCTCAAAAATGGCAAGTACTTTTTAAATTTTTTTCGATCATTCAGTATGTGTGGATCCCTACCGCTTTTTGAATCCTCAGTGCAAGACCTTTTCTTTTTATTCTAACATCCATCACTCATACTCAAGAATTAATGACTTTTTTTTATTGATAAAAAACTGATGGGTTGCTTGGTGAAGGTTGAATACGGCGCCATCGTAGAATCAGACCACGCCCCCATACTTATGGATCTCTCTTTCGATCACAACTACACTGGTCGTCCTCAGTGGCGCTTTAATATTACATTACTGTCAGATGGGAAGTTCTGCAATTTAATCTCTGTAGCCATCAGCAGGTTTTTGGAAACTAATAAGACACTCAGTTTCTCCGTCATTACTTTGGGAAACATTTAAAGTGGTTATTAGAGGGGAAATAGTAGCATATTCAGCCTATCAGAATAAAGAAAGAGAAAAAAAAAGTCAACAGTTAATAGATTTAATATTTGATCTAGATATGAGGTGTTCCTCGTCTCCAAGTCCTATAAAGAGAGAATTGATCTTCAAACTCTATAATTTACTTTCTACTTCAGAAACGGAGCAACTTATTATGCGATCGCGTGGGATGTTTTATGAACATGGTGAAAAGGCGGGCCGGCTTTTGGCTCATCAACTAAAATCTAAATCGACATCACAACATATTTCTCAAATCGAAGATACGACAGGAAAGCTGACTACAGATCCTGTCAAAATAAATGATATTTTTAAAGATTACCATTTTGATTTGTATTATTCAGAATCACTTAAAGACGCATTACTCTTCCTGAATATGAGTTCCTACCCTCTCTGATGTAGCCTTGTGAGACCATCCTGATCTCGCGAGCTCCAGTTTTCCACTCGCAGATCAGTCTGGCATCTTGAGGCAGAGAAAATTTGGAGCCGTTAGCTAAACGACCGGGCAAATCACCGCTGGTTTTGAGGTGGGTTAGGTGGTGATAGACAGATGGTTTATCCAATCAGCTAACCAGTATTTTCAGACAGCGGTAGCCCTAATTCTGTTAGCCGCTCGCTAATGCTTTTTTTCTCTTGGATCCTTATTTTGGAATATGGACCGGGAACCTGAAATGGTGCCTTTTATTCCTAAATTCTCGTTACACAAACGGCAAATATCCTTTACCGACATGTTGCTTGCATGCTGAGCTAACGAGCTATGCTTTGCTTGGAGCAGCAGGGGCGGGCTTGTGGTTGTATTTTCATATGCTTCGTGGATCTGATTGGTTGATTTGGCCTATCACCAACATAGGTGATAGACAGATGGTTCATCCAATCAGCTAACCAGTATTTCCGCCCCTTCCCAAAAGTTCTCCAACGGAAAGTTCCCAGATGGATATGCCGAGCAAATGCGAAGCAATCCATCTGGCGGAGTCAGGTTATCTCTGATGGCGAAAAAGAGCAATTATATCAACCACTGGGCCTTGAAGAGGTTGCCTTTGCCATCTCTGCAATGCAAAATGGGAAGGCCCTAGGGCCTGTTGGCTTCCCCATTGATTTTTATAAGAAATGTTCTGGTCAACTAGCTCCCCTGTTGTTAGATATGTTTAACCATTCATTGTCCCAAGGTAAATTACCAGGATCCCTTACTGAGGCATCTATTACACTTTTGCTGAAACCTGGTAGGGACGCGTTTAAATGTGGTTCATACCGACCTGTATCGCTGTTAAATTCTGATGTTAAAATACTTTGTAAACTGTTAGTGATGCGATTGGAGGCACCCTTGCCATGCCTGATTTCAACCGACCAGACGGGCTTTATTAGAGGGTTATTTATTTTCTAATGTGCGACGTCTTTTAAATGTACTTTACAGACCTTCGCCTAATGTCATACCAGAAGTTGTGGTGTCATTAGATGCAGAAAAAGCATTTGACCATGTAGAATGGGATTATCTTTTCTTTGCGTTGAAACAATTTGGTTTTGGTAAAACATTTAGCCAGTGGATCCAACTTCTTTACTTCTCCCCACAAGCATCGGTGGTCACAAACCAGCTCCACTCACAAAGTTTTCCCTTATCTAGAGGCACCAGACAAGGTTGCCCACTTAGCCCACTTTTATTTACATAAGCAATAGAACCATTATCCCTCATTATCTACACCCTCCATACAGGGTATTCCCAGATGGGGAGTGGAAAATAAACTATCCCTTTATGTGGATGATATGTTGCTTTACATATCAGACCCACTGTTAGGTATCCCTGAAATACTTGGACTGTCACTCTCTGGACGGGGCAGGACACAAAAGCAGAACACAGGGCGAGTTCAATAATACTACTGTTTATTAGAAAATGAATAATGTAGATGGTGTTCCGTCGTGGAGGTTATGGGAGTGAGAATGGGTAGGTTGTGGCTCAGCAGAAGTACAAACGGCAGGCGAAAATAGTCGGGAACAGGCTGGGGGTCCAGAGACACGGAGGGCAAGGTAGAGATCGGCACGAGGAGTCCAAACAGAAGATCCAGTTGAGGAGGGAACAAAAGCAGTGACCGGCGGTGGAGGGAGAACGGCGTCTAGGAGGCAGAACACAAAACACGATGAGGAAAAAGAAAAGGCAAAAACTACGGGAAACTCAGGATAATGACTAGAACTGTAGATTGCTAAATAATGCACAGGAACGCAAGAGATAATTACGTGGCTGAAACAATTATCTGGCGGGGACTGAAGGCAGACCTCTCCCTAATATAGGGAGAGTGGCAATCAGCCCCAGGTGCGTGGACTGGAGCAAGTGTAGTAGATTTGTGGTGATTGCAGCAGCCTTGGTCCCGGGGTGCCTTCAATGGTAGTGGGGATTCAGGAAACTGAGGAACAAAAAGAGACGAACGGATACAAACAACACAGACACAAAAGGGGCAGAAGCAAGGGAGACATACAAAAGGGAAGGGGAGACAGCTCGGGGAGGTGGGGCCCTGACATGGACTGCTGCACACTTTTGGACAGATATCTGGCTACAAAATTAATTTATCAAAAAGCGAATGTTTGCCTGTAAATGAATCAGCAAGGAAAATCCCATATCGTGCTCTACCATTTCATATATCAAGGTCAGGTTTTAAATATATTGGCACTAATATAACTCCTGTCTTCAAAGATATTTTCGATGGGAACTTTGCCCCACTCATTGCCAAACTTAAATCTGATCTACAAAGGTGGGATAACTTACATGTGACCTTAGCCAGCAGAGTGAACTGTGTCAAAATGAATATATTACCAAGGTTTCTATTTTTGTTTCAATGTCTCCCTATTTTCTTATCAAAATGATTTTTCCATCAGATAGACACATTCATTTCAAGATTCATAGGAATGGTAAGATTCCTAGAATAGGTAAAGACCTACTCCAGTGACTAAGAGCAGTAGGTGGGTTGGCCCTCCCTAATTTTAGGAGCTATTACTGGGCAGCAAACATCCACAAAATAACATATTGGGTGCAATTTCCAGATACAGACTGGTGCGAGTTGGAGAGCAGGTCATGCGTGTCAACCTCTCTACATGCTCTGGTCACATCTAGCCTCCCTGTCAAGATTTTTCATTTCATTTCATTGTCTGAAGTGCTTGGGACGGCTTTAGAACCATGCACTACAATTGTCATATTTGGTGTACCATATGAAGGAACAAACTTGACGTGAAATCAACTCAACATCATAGCATTTGTCTCTTTACTGGCACGTAGGCGTATTTTCCTACTTTGGAAATCAAGCGCCCCGCCCACTGCAGCACAATGGGTTAAGGATGTAATGCTGTTTTTACATCTAGAGAAGATTACATTTACAATAAGAGGCTCTAACAAATTCCTCTCAGTTTGAGAATCTCTATTGTCATACTTTAGCTACCTCCAAGCCCTACTGGTGTAGTGAGTCACCATCCTGGCCGACTCCGAAGGAATGACTGCCCCCCTCCATATTCAAGCTACACTATATATAACACCTGGCTATAGTATTCCCCTATGGTGTGTCATGATAGAGTTTTGAAGGCGTGCCGTCCTTCACGGAAATTATATTTGTTTATTTATGTTTCAAGTCTAAGTATGTATTTTCTTTATAATTGTCTGCATTGTTAATCATTTCTTACTTGGTCCAGTCGGGGTGGGATGGGGTGGGCTGGGAGGGGATTGTTTTGTGTGTAAGAAAAAGAAAAACTCATATGCGATGTGTCTGTTCATAATCTATATTTCTCAATAAAAAGAGGTTTAAAAAAAAAGAAAAAGAAAAGTGAGCAGAGGGAATTAATGTTCCTCGGGAAATTTACCCTAAGGACTAGGCTTAATTTCAAACCCTTATTCATTATGCGAGAATATGTTTTACAACCATATGCACCAATCTCTATAATTCTAATTCTAAATATCTTTCTACAATGTAATGTTCATACAGAACAAACATGACTGGACAAAAACTAGAAAAAGAAGTAGCCTAAGTGACATCAATGTTTTTTTTTTTCTCACTCCCAAACTCGAAGATGACACGTGACAGCACCAAAATAAAAAGATTAAGAAGCTTTGTGGCATTCCAACACATTTCCACTCCCATCTCGTAAAATACGGACGCTTAGTCAGGTGCCATTGTCGTCGTTATTGAAGCTATAAAGTCTCATTTAGAGTCCGCTGCACGGTGTGGGGGGATCCCCCTGCCTCCCCCCGCCTCTCCAATTTCAGCAGCGGAGGAAAAGCCCATTTCCTCTGCATTGTCCCACTTTATCTCCGGTGCCAGTGCAACCATTTCTTATCATTTAAACAACTACAATACTAGGATTTAAATCATACTTGTGACAGCAATAGCGAAAAGTAATGCATGTCATTAAAAATAAAGCAGAACACATTCAGAAGACAACGGAATAACTTTTAAACACGTTTCTTTCGGATCAGAGTGGCAGCTGAGTTAACACATAAGACTCCAGGATTAATCTTAGTCTGGCTGTTAGCCTGCTCTGGAGCAGGCTAGGTGCAAAGAATACATTTCCATGGTTACTTGGCTGGGTTTAATTCAACCTGCTTTTGTGCAACCAAATCAAAGCTAAATTCATTCAGGATAACTTGAATATCCCGGCTTAATCCCTTATACTGGTTTTGTGCAGGGCCCTGCACATGGACAGGTGTTTGTGTTATCTGCAGGATAATGAATGGGAAAGGACACGGATAAGGTTTTTTTTTTTATACATGGGCCTATTTCTTAATACTTTGAAACATGTTATGTTTCTTGGCAGAGGCGTTTGTCCACAATAAACAGTTTATTGTCATTGAAATATGTTCAGTGAACCAAAGTCGCCTCCATCAAACGTCAGTTGTCAACAACGCGTCACCAACTGGGAAACTCGGTTAGCAAAATCTAGCCCGAGTTTCCCACCTCTGGAGCACGAGCAGATAGCTGAAAGAAACATTGCGACTGTTGTGTGGAATAAGGTTGGCGATAAAAAAGGCACTATGCTTTTCCGTGTCTTTTTTTTCGCTAAGAGGAAACTCAATAAAAAGCCATTTGCCAACACTAAATATCAAACAAAATCCAGACACTATATAGTATTAAGTTGCTGTAGCCTACATTCACCACTTCTTATAAAGTAATCTCTGAGATTATTCCTTAATAGCGCTGTGCAATGCGAGAAAATCTCAGAGTTAAACCGGGCAGACACATCGGTTTTCATCAGACTCACCCTGGGTCGGGTTAATTAAGTCTACTGCTAACTTATAACACTAATAACATTACCGTCAAAATACCCTCACAAATCAAATCCCCTACATCACCATTCACCGTCAAGCCACTAAACCTGTATGAAGACTCGGGGCTGCATGGTTTTTGCCATCTGGGTACTCCCTAAAGCTTTAAATGTCAAATTACAATAATTTAGGATGACGTCTTCTCATTGCCAATCCATGCTATATTTATCTATGTAAAAAAACACAGTCAGTCGAGCTCCTTCAGCTATGATGTTGTCATGTCAAGTTCTACGTCACCACATCTTCTGCAGTACATGATTGATAGGTGCAGAGACAGTGAGTGTAGCAGAGTCTCAGCTGGGTCAACTTGTCTCCTCTGCAACCGTCGTCCCGCTCTCTGGTTCTGGACGTCAGAGAGGACCGCCTGGTGGTGACGGCTCGGCCATCACTCTTCCATCTGGACATCTTCCATCCCTTCATCATCAGGTACTACGCACGCATGCACGCACGCTGGCTCTGGTGGTTGATGAATGCAGATATGTGCTAATTAGCTCTCATAATGGGCCAGGTGGGTAGTGCACTGCCATGAGTCCATGACGCTAATGTCTGATTACTCCACATTTTCATTGTGATATTTTGTGATTACATTCTGAATCTGCAACGTTCTCTGTCAAGTAAATCAGTAAGTTAGGGTATACAGGTGAGTTGTATAGACCCTTTGCAAACACGTGACCACGACCACGTGACGACGCCATGACGGACGGCAGAATCACCGGAAGCACAAGCTAAAAAGTGTAGTAGACGAGCGGAAAGTTTCATTAGTTTCAAATAAATAACACTAAATAAACTGTAATACTAGTACTACTACTACTACTACTACTATCACTATCTTCTTCTTCATGGCTTCTTCAGACATTGTTTAAATTCACCTACCCTGGTCCCTGTCTCGATCCTGCCGGTAGCTAGCTTGCCCCGCTAGCCGTTAGCTGCCGTCCGGTGAGTTAGTGATGGGACAACCGGTTCAACCGGACGGTCTTTGGTTGGCCTACCGAGTTAATAGATTCGGTCACCGGTTCACGTGCCCTCGGCGGTGGGGGGGGAATCGTGTTTAACTTTACATATCTATCAAGATAACATTACGTGTATTTGTATGTGATATAGGCCTAATACTTTCCCCTTGGTAATGTAGCATATGAATTTCCATGAACACAATTGTAAAATGCACGAGACATAAAGGCTTCTGCTATCGGTTGATAACTCAAACTTGCCGAGAACCTAGACACCCGTTTGATTACATGACTCATGCATTAGGCACGGTTACGGTCTCTTTCAGTAACCTGGTGCACGGTTTCCTGGTGACAGCCTACCTATCACGTAACAAACATTTAACTTAACATAACTACTAAGATAACATGACGTGCATTTGTATGTGATATCCATCGATAATGTAATCTATTAATTTGTATGTACACAATCATCTAAGATGCACGAGAAATAAAGGCTTCTGCTATCGGTTGATAACTCAAACTTGCCGAGAACCTAGACACCCGTTTGAATATAGACTCATGCAGTAGCCTCGGTTACGGTCCTTACGGTCTCGTTCAGTAGCCTGGTGCGCGGTCTCCTTGTGACAGCCTAGCCTAGCTACCACGTAGCTACATTCACTTCTCTAACATTTAACTTAACATAACTACCAAGATAACATGACGTGTATTTGTATGTGATGTACTGTACTTCCCCATAGATAATGTGTGAATTGCCGTGAACACAATCCTCTAAGATGCACCAGAAACAAGGCTCGGTTAATAACTCAAACTTGACGAGAACCAAGACACCGCTTGATTACATTAGAGTCGAGCGGCCGGCAGGTTACACGGTTACATTAGAGTCGAGCGGGCCGGCCGGTTGCACGGTTACATTAGAGTCGAGCGGGCCGGCGGGTTGCACGGTTACATTAGAGTCAAGCGGGCCGGCGGGTTGCACGGTTACATTAGAGTCGAGCGGTCGGCCGGTTGCACGGTTACATTAGAGTCAAGCGGGCACGGTTACATTAGAGTCGAGCGGCCGGCCGGTTGCACGGTTACATTAGAGTCGAGCGGGCTGGCTGGTTACACGGTTACATTAGAGTCGAGCGGGCCGGCAGGTTACACGGTTACATTAGAGTCGAGCGGGCACTCGATTCTCCCGGCTCAGTGACACGAGTCGGGTTAATTAACCGGCTCTTCGGTCAGTTTGTCAACACTACGGTGAGTGTAGTCAGCCAGGCTTCTGTGATAATTATCCCAATAACAATCCATGGAGCGGCGGTGGTGTGGCTATGTCCTCCAGTTACTGAAGGCTAGCTTTAGCTTACGCTTAGAGCAGCAAGCATCTGCCATGTTCTCCATAGTTACGTTACTCCAAGCTTCTTCCCTTGTAAACAAATCTGCCCTTCACTCTTCACACACTACGCTCCGATTGGCACACTACTGTTTACCTTTTCCTGCAACAACAAGCAGCTACTACCGCACTACTGTTTTTTTTGGGGGGGTGGGAATACACTTCCAGACCTGACATGACCTGTCCTCTGGAGGACATAGCCACACCACCGTGGATTGTAATTGGGATGATTATCACAGAAGCATGTCTGAATACACTCACAGGACGGCAGCTAACGGCTATCAGCTAGCAGGGCAAGCTAGCTACAGGCACATACCGTTGTTCACTGGCTGAGCCAATGCATCTTTCTAATGGATGCCTGAACACATCCCAGCTCTGGGAAATAATTCATCACACGTTAATCCATGCAGTAAATCACGGAGTGTCTATGATCAGTATTAACCACACATAATGTAACATCTAACCATCGTCTTATCTGTGATTATATTCGCTGCTGACCGGTGGATATTTCGACACGATGGGCAGCAGCTAGCGAGCAGTCCAAAGCTAGCAGAGTGATATGGCTCTGGCTGCAGCTAGCTGGTCGGCTAACCGGGGTAGGATCTCCGCAGACCCGCATTTAATTCAGTTGTTTGGCCCTTTTGAAGCTAGTTTCCGTGCCATGTCATCTTTAATTTAAGCAATATTTTTTGTATGTGTGTTAAGTTAAATGATCAAGGGAACGGCTTACTTTTTGGGATATGTAGGTCACTGAATAACCGACGATAGTTATGTGGGACCTGTTAGCAGGAACAGCTGGTTAGCACGGCAGCTAGCTGGGTGAGGAAGTTTTATTATGATTATTATTATTTATCAGTCATTTAATAACAGAAAGGCAATACATATACATGCTTGTGTTGGTGAGGATTACTCTGCAGATTGTGTATGTGAGAACAAGAACAGCGAACACACTCGTTTGACTTGCCGTCCGTCTACAGAATAGCTCTTCCGCCGTCCGTCATGGCGTTCATAATTCGCGGGAGTAGAGTGTGACGTCACATGCAAAGGGTCTATATGAAGTGGTTTGGGGTCCTTCTGTAAGTAATTTTGGGGTACAATTTGGTTTTTATGAATTCTCCAAGCAGCAATACCACAGGCCAAGCAATCGGCCCATTCCAAACTAGTATAACTAATTGCAGGCACATAAACACATGCATACACATATACATATACACATTTGTTTGTTTTCCCCAAGCTATCACTTACCCGTGTCGATGTTTCATCTGTCAGTTAAATCAAACCTATCGAATCTAATCTAAACTAGACATGAGATATATAATATATATATATACTGTATATAACCCCAAGAACAATACAGTCAGTACACAATACAATCACCTTGAGTCCTTCTCGTACCTCTTCAATATATGGATTTGAAAAAGTCTCTAGAAGTTGCTCATTGTTGTACATGATTTTATGTCTTTGCTGCAGCTGTTCCATAAATTAACTTCTTTGGTTGTGATGCAGTGATATTTAGCTTTTGTTCGAAACAACCCTTGGATACTGTCAGATAGCTGTTGATAGTTTACTTTGCACAGGATTTTCAAAGTCAACAAGATCTTAAACTTGTAAATGCTTTGTTTGATGAAGAGTGTTGTTGCTCTATAAGTGGTTTTATTTACAATTTGTATGGCGGTATGAAGGAACAGTACAAGGTGTATAATGAATGCTGATTTGATAGGTATTTGGTTTTATACAGTATTGCAATTGATTTGGATATTTTGGCCTTAATATAATTTATACGTGGCTTACAACATAAACTTTCATAGATTTTTATTCCCAAAAATTTGACTTTTCACTTTTTCTATTTTAATGTCATTTATCATAAGTTTTTTTGTGCAAATTTGTTGCACGATTCCCAAAAAATATACATTTTGTCTTAGTTTATTTGCATCAATCCAGCTCTTCATCTTTTTTATATCCTTTTTTCACTTTATCCAAGATTTGTTCCAGATGTTCCCCAGAACAGAGTGACAGTGTTCTTGCTATTAAAGAAAGGACTGTTTGCTGTCCTGGCTCCCAAATGGTGGAACAAGCTTCCTATTGACATCAGGATGGCCGAAAGCCTATACGTCTTCCACTGAAGGCTAAAAACACATCTCTTCAGACTACACCTCGGATAAACATAAAAAAAAGAAATCTTTGAACCTGCACTTTCATGTGGCTCTTTGTAGCATTACCTATTTAAAGCTAATGTACTTGCACTTACTATTTGTTGTCTGGAGTTTGAACTTTCAGAGTTGAAAGCACTTAATTATAAGTCGCTCTGGATAAAAGCATCAGTTAAATGACATGTAATGTAATATTAATAATTAACACTTTGGATTAGGTCAGTTTAATGGCAAGGGAACTTATTGCATCACCTTTTGGTCCAGAGTCCAGTGGAGGCACGATTTACTGGAAATGTACATATATTCTACACTATGCAAAAAGTTCATGCTGCCTCATCATCAGCATATTAGCAGGCATTTTGTTTTGTTTGTGTTCGTTTGTCTTGACTTTGTCATCATTCCTTTTCCACTTTTCCAAATTCAAAATTCTTAGTATGTTTGTTTACAAAACCATCCAGGAACTTAAATAGACTGCTGGCTTTCTGTTTAGACTGTGGAAAAGATGCAAACTGAAATACCTGGTAATTTGGAAAACAGTGCCACTGTTTGTTTGTGGACATTAGTGGACATTGAACTCTCCAGAGAGGAGGTGGTGGACCTCATCCAGTCACATGTGTTTTTCACTCAGAATGAGAAAAAGTGAGCTGTGTTCTTGGGGCGAAGTTTCTTGCTTGTTGTTCTTGGCAGAATTGAACTCATAAGGTTAAAAGCACAGAATAATGTTGACAGTTAGACAGTTTGTCCTTGCTGGTATTGGGGGAGGGAAAAACCCCACCACAGAGGTCGCCTGCAGGGCTTCACTTTATTGATTATCAGAATCAGATTTATTGGCCAAGTATATTTACATACACAAGGAATTTGACTTTGGTAGGTGTTATTATTAACAAGCACACCGATTCATTTTTGTGTAGGCACTTCAAAAGATACCGCATGGTTTAGCTCCTCATAGTACAATAAGACAAACAAGATTTTTAACGAGAGGAGCCAGTTATATATATCTATCTATAAATTGCAGGAATGTCTGTCTGTCTTTCTGTCTGTTACACACTACAGGACGTTGGCAAGATGGCGCCTTTGTCCGGCATGGCCGCTGCTACGTCACATTTGTGTCGTTTTTATTTGTTTGTTTTTGTCTCTTTTATGGTCACATTAACCCTGCCTTTAAATTATTGTGTCACCGCTGCGCAGACATACGATCGTGTCACCCTGATGAACATTGGAGTGTATATGGAAGGACTCTGTAACAGCTGGGAGACTTATAGTCAGGCGCGCCTGCAGTTCGCCCTGCCCATTCGACAAGATCCCCTTTGGTCATCGTGGGACGGTGGTGGAAACTGCAGTTTGTGGCCGTCCTGTCTGACCAGCGATTGACCGCATTTGCAGCCACTACAACTTGCCATTAAGGAGACCGGCCTGCCATCATTGCTCCGTTTAGCGCTGCTTAATGCTTGTTCCATCACTAATAAGGCGCATGCCATCAACGATCTTTTCACTAAGGAAAAGATGGATTTTATGTTTCTTACAGAAACGTGGCAGAGGGATAAGGAAGTTGTACATTTAAATGAGCTCTGCTCTGCAGGTTGCTCTGTGATTGGGACACCTCCAACGGCACGCCGAGGCGGCGGCCTTGTGGTTGTGTATCGTGACAGATTCTTATGCAGAGTAATCCACTCTGAAACTTTCACTTCTTTTGAATCACAGATGATTAAGGTCGGTTCTGGTAACATATTTTATTGTGTGCTAATTTACCGCCCTCCTGGTCCTGCAGGCATCTTTCTTACTGATTTTACTGATTTTTTAACCTCTATAATTAAGCTGGAGAAAGTTTTAATTATTGGAGATTTTAATCTTCATATTGACAATGTCATGCATTGCAGCTACAGATCTCATATCCATTACTGACTCTTTAAATTTCTGTCTCAGGACCTATACACTTAAAGGGGCACACCCTGGACCTTGTTTTCTCTTTAGGTCTAGAGATAGTAAATGTGTGTGTGGAGGATGTACATGTGAGTGATCATAGTTGTGTTTTCTTTAACCTGAAGTTACCTCGGGACCCCCCGCCTCTGAGAATGAAGGCTCAAAGGAGAGTTATTAACCAGGATGTTGCTGGGAAGTTTTCTATGTTGTTTGATCGATGCCGGCTAAGGGGTTGCAGTGATGCAAATGTGTATGCTGAGTCTTTTAATAGCCAATGTTTAGCAATTTTAGATGAAGTGGCTCCTATGAAATCAAACACGGTCTCTCTTAAAAAGCCCTGCCCTTGGATAAACACATCTATTCAGAGCTGTAGGAAAATAGAGTGCTTATGGAAAACAACTAAACTTGAAGTTCACAGGCTTTATCTTAGAGAATTAACTACTTCCATAAATGAACTTCTGAAAAGTGCTAGAACTGAATACTTCTCTCAGCTAATATCCTCAAATAAGAAAAACCCCAAATTCTTGTTTGACACCATTAACTCAATTGTTTCGCCATCTGTCTCTCCAATTGCGGTGCTTTCTTTGTCAAACAGTAATGTATTCCTTAACTTCTTTGTTGAGAAGATTAAAGATATCAGATCTAGTATTTTACTTTCTCCTGCTTGTATCAAAGCTTGTACTTTGGCGCTTTCTCATCCATGTTTCTCCTTTGATCTGGTGACATTACATGAGGTCGCCACTCTGCTAGATAAGTTGAAACCTTCTTGTTGTCACAGTGATGTTCTCCCAACTATGTTGTTTAAGCAGGTTTTTGATAGTATTGGCCCCTGTGTTGTAGAAATGATCAATACTTCTCTTTTAACTGGTGTGGTTCCAGACTTTTTTAAACTTTTTTAAACTTTTTTAAAATATTGTTGAACCTGTTCTTAAAAAACCCAGTTTAGACCCATTGCAACCTATGAATTATAGGCCTATATCAAAACTCCCTTTTATGGCTAAGATTCTAGAGAAAGTGGTAGCAGAGCAGCTTACTACTTTCTTAGAGATAAACAATATTTTTGATAAATATCAGTCAGGTTTCTGGAAAAAACATTCTACGGAAACTGCACTAGTTAAAGTTTCGAGTGATATTTTGATGTCAGCAGATTGTGGAAAGCATACAGTGTTAGTTTTATTGGACCTTACATCTGCCTTTGACACTACTGATCACAATATTTTGATTAATAAACTTCAGGATCTATTAGGGATATCTGGATCAGCTTTAAAATGGTTTTCGTCTTACCTTACCAGTAGAAGTTTTAGTGTTTTTATAAATCAGATGATGTCAGACACTGCAGGTCTATCGAGTGGTGTTCCTCAGGGTTCTGTCCTGGGACCGATTCTTTTCCTTTTGTATATACTCCCTCTAGGACATATAATCGGCCAGTTTAAGGATGTTTCTTATCACTTGTATGCAGATGACATTCAGTTATACTGCTCTTTTAAGCCTACTGAATTATATAAACTGTCATCCTTACTCAACTGTCTGAGTGGGATTAAGCAGTGGTTAAATGATAACTTTTTACTGCTGAACTCAGCTAAGACGGAAACACTAATCATTGCCCCTGAGCAGAGCATCTCTCAGATAAAACAGCATCTCGGTACCTTAGGCTCGTCTGTTCAGCCAAGTCTCAGGAGCTTAGGTGTTGTTTTTGATGCTGCCATGTCTCTGGAGAAACACTTAAAGCAACTTATTAAAAACTGTTTCTTTTAATTAAGGAACATTTCTAAGATAAGAGCCTTGGTGTCAAAGGCTGAATTGGAGATGATTATTCATGCATTTATTTCGTCTCGTTTAGACTATTGCAACAGTCTTTTTACTTTTTACTACTTACCACACTAAAAGGGCACACATCACTCCGGTTTTAGCTTCACTTCATTGGTTACCAGTGAAATTTAGAATACACTTCAACATTTTGGTTCTAACTTTTAGAGCCTTACAAGGTCAGGCGCCCCCATACATCGCTGACCTGATACAGCTGCGTACGTCCTCACGTAGTCTGAGATCTACAAGTCAGAGATTTTTAGTTGCCCCCCGTACACATTTTAAAACTAGAGGGGACCGTTCGTTTCAAGCTGTGGCACTTAGGCTGTGGAACGCATATCCTCCTTCCGTACGTTGTTTGGACTCAGTTACAAATTTTAAAACTGAGTTGAAAACTCTTCTTTTCAAAGAGGCGTTTAATTAGACTATAGTGTGGTTATGCCGGTTGTATGTGGTTTTCTGCTTATTTTGTTTATGTACTGTAATGTATAAATATTGTGTATCCTTCCATTTGTTGTGAAGCACTTTGTGATTTTTATCTGTGAAATGTGCTATACAAATAAATTGTACTTACTTACTTACTTATGCGCATATCTCTAGAACTGTTAGTCCGACGGTAACCTTCCACAAGCCGGGCATATCAAACTGTTTATTGCCCTGCCTCTCTGTGATTATCCCGTTTATTCTACTGCTTGCTTGCCAACATAATAAAACAATTCAAATACTTTAATAATTATGCTTTTTTTTATTCGTATTGCATGCTTTTGAGTTTATCTCCCTCAAAAAAAAAGTAGTCCCCTTTAGAACTATGGTGAATAGCGTTAGATCAGCTCAGTTTCTATAGCAACCACACATCAAAAATGTATTCCTTATTCCAAATAATTTTTATTTGCAGTAAATATATAACAAAATTATTGATTAATTTATGTGTAATAAACTGCACATTCCCATTGATTGTAAAATGGGACATATTGAAGGGCATATGGTAAGATGAATCGGACGAGGTAGGCTGAGAGGATTGCGCAGCTTGAGGGGGAGAGATGCTTGCTGCAGAGGCCTGCTGGGGTGCGGACAAAACTTTTTTGTCCGTGTTGGATGGGGCCCAGTAGCTTTTGAGGTTAGATTCACATCGGCAAAAAAAATAATAAACTAGAACTGCAAGCAGTTATGAACGGGGCCCAAGCCTCCGACGCCACTCGCCTCCGACGCCACTCGCCTCCGACGCCATTCGCCTCCGACGCCATTCGCCTCCGACGCCACTCGCCTCCGACGCCAGTCGTCCGCAACGCCCCGGGGAGCCGCGCCAGTCGCCCCCTATGACCCGCGAAGCTGCGCCAATGCGGGACCCGATGCATTACGTAGGGGGGAGAAACGTTGGTGAATATCGAGAGGTTCGATGCACGAGGTCTGGGGTACTCTGCCGTTGCAAATGTAGTGGTTAACAGTGCCTCTCCATGCATATACAGAGTAGCTTTAACAATTCTCTACCATAAACAAACTTCTTAACCCCCCTGACCACAGGGGACAGCAGGGAGTGGCTGTGTGTGTGGCTGTGTGTGTGTGTGTGGCTGTGTGTGTGTGTGGCTGTGTGTGTGTGTGGCTGTGTCATCCAAACAGTGGACTGGTGTGGCATCATGGAGGACATTTATTCAAAGGAAGCTGAAGTGGAAAGCTGGCACCAACGTAGGACCAGCAAGACCAGCCCCCACACAAGAGCAGGAGGAGCTTCTGAAAACTAACAAGGAAGACTGTGCCCTTCAAAAAAGAAAATGAATGGACCATTGACATATTTGTCATTATAGACTGTAGGGAATGCATATTTTAATGGGCATTTCATGATTTTAGCCATGTTAAAGTCTTGGTATTTCATTTAGCATTTGGTGTAAGTGAGTTTGACCTTTTCATGTGTACAACTTGGCAATGTATATCACAGTCAGTCTTACACTACAGTCACACATGCTACAAGAGAGCGACACGCACTCGCTTGATGGGCCTCCTAGGTGTGTGTGTGTGTGTATATATATATATATATATATATATATATATATACATACATACATATATACACACACACACACACAGAAGTACGATGTCCTGAAGCGTTTTCCACCATCTTGGAATTATTTCTTTGACTTAAGAAACAAACGTGCATACGTCACGCTGCCCTCACAATGTCTTTATTCCAATTGGCAGTCGCTTTGTTGCAACGCTCAGAATTTGCATAAAATAGCCTTGTCTATTTCGGCCTCGCCTTGGTCGTGGCAGTGCCAAGTTCGACACTCTTCGCCATCTTGACTCTGGCAAGAGGCCACTTCCATTGAAAATGAATGGCAGCCTGTCTCTTTGTCGCTCTCTTTTTGTAGCATGTGTGACTGTAGGGTTAAAACCATCACAGAGCACACATCTTCCAGAAACTGCCTCACTAATATTACCGTCCTTGTATTCCAAATCTATGGATTGGAATTGACAATACTCTCTAACAGTTCCTAGTTTTTTTGTCTGTTCTTACAAAAAAGGCTGTTGGCTGTGTCAAACCAAATACTAACTGTAAAATAACCACTCTGGAATATTTAGCAGTAGAGAATAGAAGCCATCAGGCAAGTGTTATTTAAATAAACTCCTGGTGTACTTACAAACGTTGAGTATGAGTACAGAACCTCTTTGTATTACTGTTTGGTACCATTCCGGTTATTAGTGGGGTAATTTATGAGATACACTCCTGGATCCAATAGCGCCTGCACTTAGCCATTCGGCTGACAATGCTACAATCACCTTTTCTGTTCACTCAGCTTTGGATTTTACTGTTTTTTTTTTGTTTGTTTTTTAAGCCTACATTAAAATACCAGTACATATTGCTGTTAAACAACATACTGGGATC
This sequence comes from Perca flavescens, assembly GCF_004354835.1. Taxonomy (NCBI): domain Eukaryota; kingdom Metazoa; phylum Chordata; class Actinopteri; order Perciformes; family Percidae; genus Perca; species Perca flavescens. The sequence continues at coordinate 24,685,919 of NC_041345.1, read as the reverse complement.
AATAAAGAAATCTTTATCCAATTTAATACATAATTTATTCAAAATATTTTGTATTCCTAACTTGCAGTGTTTGGCAAATTACTTCCAAAATGTATTACATTATAGATAACCAATTACTGTCATTGCAGAATAATTTACAATATTACGGTCTCTGAAATGTAATGTGTTACACTACTTTTGTGTTACTGTTGAGTTACTTTCACCAAAATATAAGTTTGACGTGGCAGGTATAGTTTTACCACAAGATAAATGAAGTCTCTTTATCCACTAATACATCATAATTTCATGATATTTTGTATTAATTAGAATTGGCAAGTAAGGTAGGAGAAAATGAAAATACTTCACAACTACATATTGAAATTCAGCATAGTTACTTTCCACTGCTGATGAAATGTAACCTATGAATTAATTCTGACATTAATTTACCGTGTGTTCATGGATATCAGAAAAACTTTTTTCCGAGTGAAAACATCAACATTCATGTGACGTCCTGTGGGAAACTCGGGCTGGATTTTGATACCAGAGTTCCCCAGTTGGTGACGCGTTGTTGACAACTGACGTTTGATGGAGGCGACTTTGATTCACTGAACATATTTCAATGATAAACTGTTTATTGTGGACAAATGCCTCTGCAAAGAAACATACACAATATGTTTCAAATTATTCATAAATAAGCCTATGTATTAAATTAAAAAAACACATTATCCGTGTCTTTTCTCGTTGGTTGTCCTGCAGATAACACAAACAGACTTTCATTTATTTGCATTTCTGTGTGTGGCTGTGTGTGTGGCTCTGTCGGTGTGTGTGTGGGGGGCTGTGTGTGGGGGAATGGGGCTAGGTGTGTGGGGGGCTGTGTGTGTGTGGGGGGCTGCGTTTATATGTGTTTGCATGTTTGCTTGGTCTCTTAATGTTTGAATATGGTTGTGTGTTCTCTTGGTTATTGTGATATCATATTAATGTTTTCATTTATTTGCATTTCTGTGTGTGGCTGTGTGTGTGGCTCTGTTGGTGTGTGTGTAGGGGGGGGTTGTGTGTGGGGGAATGGGGCTATGTGTGTGGGGGGGCTGTGTGTGTGTGGGTGGGCTGCGTTTATATGTGTTTGCATGTTTGCTTGGTCTCTTAATGTTTGAATATGGTTTTGTGTTCTCTTGGTTATTGAGGTTATTGTGATATACAGTACATCTAATTTTTCATGTATTTATTTTTGTGTAGATGCCGAGAGGAAAGGGATACCGCCGGTCTTTGGCGGCAAAATTGAAGAATGCACGGCGCAACACTCCGCAGCTTCCCACTCCTGAAGTGATTCTGGTGCCACGTGGTGGTGCATGTGAGCCATGTAAGTATTCATATTCATGTGTTTTGGCAGGGTATACAATTTGGTTATTTCATTTTATTTTATTTTTTTCTTCAATTGCTGCTTTATAAAGTTGAATTAAATGTTAATTTGCTTATTGTTGCTTTTCGTTAATAGGTTGTGGACCAGGGGTTCGTCACAAAGTCAACAGATGGGACGTCTCAGAGGTTACTGGAAAACAACGCAAGCTCATCATTCCTCCAGAGGTCCCAGACAAGAAGGTATTTTAAAGTTCATTAAAACGTTCTATATGTGATGAGGTATTATTTAGGAGAACAGGAGTTTGTGTTTAACCAAATCTTTCTCTTGTTACAGTTCATTGTGGTTGTCGGGGATTCCCATCTGCGGGCCATAGTCGACGGGATCGTTCCGATGCCGACGTCAAAGGACATCCCGCTGTCGTTTGGCTTCCTGTCTGTGCCTGGGGGCTGTGCTGCCGACCTGAGGGCAGAGTTGGTCAACGCCTCTCTTCCCCGGACCCCAGATGCTATCTGTGTCTTGGCACCCAGCAACAACCTCACTGCAGACCAAACCATCAGTGAAGCGGCGGCAGATTTTCGCAAACTATTGGTCAGCGCCCGCATCATTTGTGCTGAGGTAAGCTCTTTTTATGTTGTATTATTTTTTATAATTTCTATAATACCATTCTTGTATTTGTTGTATAAGTCCTAACTCTATTGTATCTGTTAAGGTCTTTGTTGTCGACTTCCCGCCGCGTTTGAACGTTGCCCTGGACGTACAACAGCGTTATCTTGAGGAGTACCATCGGGTTGAAGCTTCGTTGGGTATGTGAAGTCAAATAGTACATTTGTGTACAGGTATAAAGGATGACATGCATTTAAGCAGACATTTTAAATAAATGCCTAATTATTGTTATATTTTTCATTTCTAAGGTGTTACCTGGTACCCTGTTGAGGATAAGTTCCCTTTAAAGAACCGTCAGCTGTGGAGCAGAGATGGCGCAAGTTTGATCCTTTTTTTTCATGGTATATGTATAAGTGTGATGTTCAGTTCCCGTATTGGATTTAACAAGTTAAATTGGACAGATGCAAGTTTATTGTGGAAACTGTTGTCTAAAGTGATTCTTCATTTATTTAGATTCATCTCAGCGACAATCATGGAATGCCAATCCTGGTGCAGCTTCTGTACATGGCCGGCTATGGCCATCTTTTGGAGCCAAAGCAAGCAACAGTTGGGTGGAAAGGACCAGGCAGGAAGGTAATACCGTGCTAATTTTTTGTAGTATTTTCATAAATTTCCCAGTGTTTGTTGTTAAATATATTTTTCAGTATTGTTACTAAATATATATTTATATTTGCAGAAGTCGCAACCAGCTGGCAAGTCAGGTGTTCCTGCCAAGAAGAGGCAAGTTCAGCAACAGTTTAGTTGAGTTTTGTTATATAGTGAATATCTATTTTTGTAATATGATGTAAGTTATTAGCTTTTACTTAAATGTGATCTTGAGAAACAAGTTTAATAACCCAGTCTTGGTGCTTTGTGTTTATGGCGTCCTATCTTAAGGCTTTTGTGCCGGTTCCAATGGTCCGTCGTAGGGTTCCTCCTTCCTCCCCAAGGGTTGGTGTGTGTGAAGATGGCTGGACAGTTGTTGGACAAGGCATAAAGGTAATTAAGTGTTGGTTAATGTTTTGTTTTTTCTCACGGTTTATGTTAAACATATTTTTCAGTATTTATTAGAAATTTACCACAGGTTTTTAATTATATTTGTCTTTTGTAGAGGTTCCAACCAGCTGACAACTCTGGTGTTTCATCCACAAAGAAAGTGGTTCAGACGGAGGTTAGTTCATTTTTTTTCTTGTTATATATATTTTTCTCAAATTTGATCTTGTGTAACCCAAATTTTGACTTTTTTTTTTTTTTTTTTTTTTTTCCTTGTCAGGAGGACATGGTGGACTGTTCCATCGTGCTAAATCCCGTGTGGTTTAGTAAGGAGCTACTTCAGACTTTGGGCGATGGCACCGTTCACATCCCAGCCCCTGTGTCTGCACCTGGCCCAAAGGTTAGTTCCATATTGATTTGTTTTTGTTTTTTGTTAATGTTGACATTACATTGTCAAACATATTGTGTATTACTAAAAAGCAACATTGTTTATATAGTTTTTTTCTGTCTCTTAGAAGGCACCAAAACAACGTCGCCACCATCGGTTTGCTACCAAGAAGACAGCGGATTTACAGCAGGTGTGCCTTTTTACTCCTTTTGAAAATATTTTTGTATAGTTACTTTAGTCGGTTAGACACATGCAACCTCTTTTGATTGTATATAGTTATGTGTCTAGTAGTTTAACTATTGATTATTGTTTATAGGAAAAGGCTACTACATCAATGGCAGTTCCTGGTCCATCGTCTGCCAGTCTTCCCACAGTGGCTCTGAAGGAGGGCAGGACCCCTTCATTGGATCAGCCACTGGAGCAGCCTGGAAAGGTAACACATTGTAACTTGGTTCTAAAAGATATTGATACATAAAACAGTTAGTAGCTTTTATTGTATTAAGTGGATAAATGTGTTTTTGGTCGTTTAACAGTCTTTGTTTTTATTTTAAGGAGAAGGCATCAGTGACATTGCCCAGCCCTTCCCTTCCTGATGTTAGTGAATGGCCTACACTACTGGACACCGTGAAGGTAACATTGTTGATGATGATGATAATAGTGTGTGAAAATGTTTGAACCCATAACTCAATTGGTATCTACATGTACTTAACCAACTTGTTTATTGTTTTTAGGATCAAGTTGCAAAGCTGCAGTGGACCAAGAAGGAAGTTGATGTACAACAGGTTTGTTTTTTGAAGTTACTTGTGTAGTGCCTGTTGAAAATGTGACTGCTTGGCCTGTGGTATTGGTCCATGTAGAACTCTTCAAAAATTTAATTGTAGCCCAAAATTACTTACAGAAAGACCCCAAACCACTTCATATGCAACTCTACTGTATAGCATACTGATTTAAGGTGTAGGCTAGTACTACTGTATTTACCTGAAAGAACGCTGCTGATTCAGAATGTATTCACAAAATCTCACAATGAAAAGGTGGAGTATTTAGAAATTAGTGTCATGGGCAGTGTACTATCCAACTTATTAGCATATATCTGCGTTCATCAACCAGCAGAGAGAGAATTTATACATAGATATATATACTGATTTTATGTTAGTTAAATTAGGTAGACGGTTTAATTAAACAGCGTGTACATTGAATTCTGTATTTTAAATCAAGTTGTTAATTTGTATAAAAAATATTGGTTTATTACTGGGGTGAAATATACACATTTGTATGTACATATGTCCTATGTATTGTAGCGATTATTTGCATGTCATGGATTTGCTAATTTGATTGTATTATTTTATAAATATTTTTTTTTTTTTTATTTTAGGAGGAGGCGGCGGCATCGGTATCTCCCAAGCCGTGTTATTCTCATGCTGTTGCAAAGCATCTACTTGACCTCAAGAAGGTGGGTAACCCATACTGTTTGGACCGTAATGTTGTTGGTCCATGAAACAGTTTATTTTGTGTTAGGTGAATACATGTGTTTATGGTGGTGTTAACACTGTTTTTTTCTTATTTTGAGGAGACTGCAACAGTGACATCGTCCAGCCCTTTCGTTGCTGGTGTAAACGAATGCCGTGGACCACAGGCCACCGTAAAGGTTTGTATTAATTTTAACTAATGTGTGAAAATACTCCTTTTTCTTTTTTTTTTTTAAATATTAATTACGATATATGTACTAACAACTTCTTTCAATGTTTTAGGCTCATACTGTAAAACTGCAGGAAAGGCTTCTGATGTCCCAGAAGGGAGATGGAACGAAACAGCAGGTTTTTATTTTTGGATTCATTTATTTTCTTTCTTTGAATTAAATTGTGTTGCTAGTGTTTAACTTAAGTGAAAGTTTTACTTATAATTTTAACATTCCCTGTTGTTCCCATGTATTTTAAATTAGTTACTAGTCCATAAAGTTTTTGATTTGTATTACACGGAAAAATATACACATTTGCATATGTTTCCTATATGTATAGTAGTGATTACTTGCATGTGATTACATACATTACAATTACATTATAGAGTTGCTAATTTTACTTTAATTCATTGTCTGTTTAACAGTCCTGTGAAGTACATGAGACGACAGTGGAACCTGTGAAAGTCATCACCCCTGCTGTGTCTGCTGTTCCTGCTGCTACTCCTACTGACCACCGGGACCATGTGAGTCTTGACAGTGTCAATTCTTTTACTAGGGGTTCCTTTCATCAGGGTCACAAACGTTTTCTTAGAAATGGGAATAAGCAGTGTGTAACGAACAGTGTCATAGCAATCGTCACACATCTTTCAAAGAGTGTCTTGTCCTGGACAACAAAGGACATTGATGAAATCTTGGTTCGTGGTGATGAGTTGTACAGTTGCATGAGTCGACAAAATATGATCAGTGATGCTGATCGCAGTGGGTACATTTTTGTCCACGAATTACCCAAGAAGCTTAAATGGGACAATACGACTGTCTGTTTAAACTATTTGAACCAATACAGTGGAATTATTGGCGTGGAACACTATGATCTAGCTGTTCAAGATATAGCCATGCCTCTCGACATAGCTATCCAGAAGGCACTGTTAGAGGCACATGCATGTTTGCTGAATATAAGAAGGAACACATGTGCTGTGTTTAGGTTGGGGTCAAGGTTTGCTGTGTTTGATCCGCATGCAAGAGGTGAAGATGGTGGTTTGCAGCTTCATGGTACCAGCATTGTAGCATGCTACGACACTTTGGACATGGCATACGAACATGTCACTAACCTTGTTTATTCACTATATGGTGACGATGATGTGTCTAACGAAACTTTTGAAGTCACTGCTGTTGAAGCTGTTTCAGTTGACCAGGTGTCAGTGTATGAGAGTGTCATTGATGTTGAGTCAGAAACATTGGCTGTTGTAGCTGGCGAACATGTCTCAAGTGACTCTGAATCTATGGTTTGTGACCAGGTGTCAGTAGATGATAGCGTTATTGATCTTGAATCAGAAACATTGGCTGTTGTAGGTGTCGAAAATGTTGCTAGTGATTCTAAATCTATGGTTTGTGACCAGGTGTCAGTAGATGATGAAATCAAAGGGATTTATCTTAAACACTGCAATGAATGTCATTATGAGCCAGTTACATGTGTGAAGGATAATGTATCTAGTATGTGTTATAGTGTAAATACCCTCTGTGAAAATAACGAAAGCCAAAATAAGAGAAAGAGACAGAGATATGCTGAAGACAGTGAATATAGCCAACTCAAAAAAATGAAAGGACAACAGAGATATGCTGAAGACAGTGAATATAGCCAACTCAAAAAAATGAAAGTACAACAGAGATATGCTAGTGACATAGAGTATAAAGAAAGTAAACAACAAGCAAGTGTTAACACCTACGCAACTAAACCTGTGGCCAAAGAAAAACTCAGAAAGAGAAACCAAACTAACTATGCTAACCCTGAATATAAAAAAAATCTGCTACAGAGACACAAAACTAAGTATGAAACTAAACCTGGGTACAAACAAGGTCTCATACAGAGAGGCAAAATTAATTATGCAACTAAACCTGAATTTAAACAAAAAATCATACAGCGCAATAAAGCTAAACAAGTTAAGCAATTACTTAAAAACCATGACATTAATTTTGTAATTGAGCAGTTTAAAGAAAAGGTAAGACATGGCCCAAAATTTGTTTGTTGCGTATGTCATAGATTATTATTTCTACATCAGGTAAAACAATGTAAAAAAAGATCTACATATGTAAAGAAGGGTTCTCTAGTAGCATCAGTAGCACGCGAATGCATAACTTCCACATATCTTCATAAATGTACAAATTCATGTGACACAAATTGCTCTTTCTCACATTTAGCTAAATTGTGGATTTGTTATACATGTCATACTAAAATAGATAAAGGTAAAGTACCTGAAGGAAGTGTAATAAATAATTTACAAGTGTATCCTATTCCAGAAGTTCTTGCCAATATGAATTCATTAGAAGGGCATTTAGTTGCACAGACTATACCATTCATGAAAGTATTGGCTTTACCAAAGGAGGTCAGAATGGCTGTCATGGGCCAGTAACTTGTGTTCCATCTAACAGTGATGTTATTAGTAATGTTCTTCCTAGATCAGAAAGTCAGGATCTCATAATTAAAGTTAAACTAAAGCGAAAACTTTCCTACAAAGGCCATTATGATTATCAGTATGTGAACACAAATAAAATTCATGACGCTTTAAAATACTTAAAAAAACACAACAAATTCTATACAGGTGTGAAGTTTAATGAGAATTGGAAAAATCCCCTGGAAAAAGAAACTAATGATTGAGAAAGATAAATGTGATGAAGTTGTAGATGATATTGAAGAACATTTAAATGACAGACAGCAGCATGGGATGTACTTGGATACATGTTTGCAACCAGTGGATATAGCACAGGAAATAATGGATCAAAACTTTGAGAGTATTTTATCAGTAGCTCCAGAACATTCCATGATGTCAGACAGCATAAGTTAACACCCGCCAAATATTTCAATAATAGAATTCTTCATGCAGATGGTAGATTTAGCAAAAATTTAGAATTCATGACGTTGTCTGCTGATTTACGATGGACAGAGTTGATGGAAACATTTATGCAAGTGCAACATGTAAAAGGCAATGTAACTGACATGGACTGGTCGCAAAAATGTAATCTGTTACAAAATAATCCCGTGACAGCAGCAAGGATGTTTGATTATAGGTTTCGTACTTTTTTAAAAGAAGTAATCATGTCTCCCGCTCAACCAATTGGCAAAATAATTGATTATTTCTACAGAGTAGAATTTCAGCAAAGAGGTTCCCCTCATGTGCATTGTCTTTTCTGGGTGGAGAATTCCCCAAATAGGAACAAACCCAGATCAAGAGGTTGTTGATTACATTGACAAATATATTACATGTGATCTTCCTCCTGAAAGTGATGCTATGCATGAGGTTGTTTCTGGTGTTCAGATGCATAGTAAAAAACACACAAAGAGTTGTAAAAAGAAGGGCACAGTCTGTAGATTTAATTTTCCACGACCTCCAAGCAATAACACATTTATTTGTAAAATAGAAGAAAAGAAGCAAGAAAATGAACCAAATAAAGAGCAAGAGCAAAAGCAACAAGATCAGCCTAGTGCAGAACAAAAGCTGAAACTAGCAAAAGATATAATGACAAAAGTAAAAGTAGCCCTTTCAAATGAAGAAGCAACCTATCACAGTGTCGACGCTTTGTTCAATTCAATTGGAATCAATCAGGCAATCTTTGAAAAGGCTTATCGATTAACTACCAAGAAAACCAGTGTTGTGCATAAAAGAAACCCTAGTGGGGTTTGGATAAATCAGTACAATAGAGACCTTCTGCGTTGCTGGAACGCCAATATGGACATCCAGTTTGTTACTGATCCGTATGCCTGTGTTGTTTATATAATATCATACATCTCTAAAGCAGAAAGGGAAATGGGATTGTTGCTTTCACATGCACAAAATGAAATTAAAACAAAACAGGCTCTAAACAAGTTGGGTAGCGTGTTTCTACACAATCGAGATGTTTCCGCCCAGGAAAGTGTGTATCGACTCACAAATATGAGATTAAGGGAAAGTTCCAGAAAAGTAGTATTTGTTCCTACTGGAGACAGCATTGTTCGAATGAGTCTTCCTCTCAGCGTTATTCGAAAAAGAGCAGAACATGAAGATACACACACAGGCAAAATTTGGATGACTAGCACTACTGATCGTTATAAATGTAGACCTAAAACTAATGAGTTTAAAGACATGTGTTTGGCTACTTTTGCATCAGAATACAGGCAGGTTTACAAAAACGAAAGCTCTAAACCAGGTTTAATCACGTTAGATGATAAATGTGGCTTTGTTAGAAAGAGGACGAGGACAGATGTGGCTGTTGTTAGATATGCTCGGTTTTCACCAACAAACCAGTCTGAAAAGCACTATCAAAGTTTACTTCAGCTGTTCTTGCCACACTATAATGATCAAGAATTGAAACCTCCATCATTTATTTGTTTTGAAGAGTTTTATGATGCAGGCTCCATATCTAACTGTAATGGTGACATTGTATCTGTAAAAGAAGTAGTAGATATGAACAGGTCTAAATTTGAAATTGAAGCAGAAAAATTAGAAGAGTGTGAAGAAATTATAGAAAGCAATGGATTTCCAGAAGATGCATGGGCTTCTCTTTGTCCTGAAACTGAATCTGAACGTTTGGAGTGTTTAAGAGGAAATGAGACTTAATCAGCCTGTGTGTCCAACAGAACAAGAAGTTATTCCAGATCTGGAGCCAGAACAACAACCACTTGTGTCAATGGAATTCCAAAAACAAAATTAGTCGTACTGAAGCTCAATCTATGTTGCGTTCATTAAATGATTTACAGGCTCAGGTGTTTTATGAAATACGACAGTGGTGCCTAAAGAAAGTAAATGGAAATAATCCAGAACCATTTCATGTTTTCATTTCTGGTGGAGCAGGCACAGGGAAATCTCATTTGATTAAAGCTGTGTATTATGAATCATGCAGATTATTAGCAAGACTGTCTAATTATCCAGATGATGTTCACGTTTTACTAACAGCCCCTACTGGAGTAGCTGCTTACAACATTAATGCTACGACAATTTACCACAGCTTTGCTATAAGTAATAATGTCTCTTTACCCTATCAACCTCTAAAGGAGGAAAGAGTAAATACTTTAAGAGCCAGTTTGAAAGACCTACAAATATTAGTGATAGATGAAATTTCAATGGTTGACCACAAACTGTTGAAATATATCCACGGCAGACTACGGCAAATTAAACAATGTGGTGATTTTTCTCCCTTTGGCAATGTGTCCGTAATAGCTGTTGGCGATTTTTTTCAACTGCCACCCATTAAAGGAAGACCTCTTTACTCAGAGCAAGCAGGGATGAACATATGGCAGGATACTTTTAGACATGTTGAGTTAAAAGAAATAGTTCGGCAGAAAAATCAAGACTTTGCTATAACACTCAATCGCATCAGAAAACATAAGAAAGGAGAAAAACTTAATGAGCAAGATGAAAGGTTGTTAAAACAATGTGAGACAGGCTTGGGAGAAGACACAGAGGACCTTCACATTTTTGCTACAAACAGTCACGTAGACACGCATAACTTCAATATGCTGCATAAAGTGTGTACTGATATAGTCCAAATCAAAGCCCAAGACTTTGACAAAAATCCACAAACGGGTCGTTTTGCAACAAAAACTACCTGCCATACCTTCGATCAAAAGACCTATTTAAACAAATTGTTAAGTGTTGGTACAAATGCTAGAGTCATGCTTATTAAAAATATAGACATTTCAGATGGGCTAGTTAATGGAGTTGTTGGTACCGTTTGTCTTTTAAAATTTGATGAAAATGCTACAGTCCCCAAAACAATTTATGTTACTTTTGATGACAAAAGGATTGGCAGTAATTTAAGAGCAAAATTTCCATGTTCATTACCTGGACTTGAAAATGCAACACCAATTGGACTTGATGAAGACACTGTAACAAACAGTGGTGGAATTAGACGGCAGTTCCCACTACGCCTGGCGTGGGCCTGTACAGTACATAAAGTTCAAGGCTTAACTTTGGACAAAGCAGTGGTTTCTTTTAAAAAGATTTTCTCTGCTGGACAAGCGTATGTAGCTCTGAGTCGTGTAACATCAGTAGAAAACCTAATCATTCAAGATTTTAAAGCCACTGCTATCTATGCAAAACCTGATATAGATGAACATTTAAATGCCATGGAACCATACTTTAAGACTCCATTAGCAAGACCAGCTTTTTCTCTGAAAATCTGTTTACACAACATTCAAGGTCTAGATGTACACATTAATGACTTAAAACAAGATCGCAGAATTTTGGATGCTGATGTGATTTGTCTAACAGAAACATGGTTGGAACACAATGCATCACAGACTAATATTGACATGCCAGGATGGACATTTTATCACAAAGCTAGATCTCAATCTTACAGTGACATGACACTTTTTTCTAGGTTACAGAAGGAAAAACATGGTGGTGTTGGCTTCTATCACAAAAACCACATCATCTGTAACAACATACATGTGCAATGTACTGTCTTGGAAGCAATAATGTTTAAGGTTCAGCCTATGAACCATAATTACTTGGTACTGTACAGACCACCATCATACAAAATTGGCCTATTTAAAAGAAAACTTGAGGCTGTAGTTAGGCCTGTCGCGATAGTCAATAAATCGAGTTATCGCATGATAAAAAAAAATTAGCTCGATAATTTTTCCGGCCGCGATAATTTCCATTTGCATTCTTGTTTATTTTCCTCGTCTCTCTCTACCAGAGAGACTGGAGGACCACTCTCGGTTCCTTAGCGTAACGAGGAGTGAACCCTCTTGTCAGTTGCATGGTCTTTGTGTGGGCGGTATGCTACTCCAGCCGGAGAGAGCGAGAGCAGGGTTTCCTGCAGCACTTTGCAGTTAAGGCGCCGTAAAAAAAAAAAAAAAATACGAGCGATATCCACCGTGTTACTCGGCGTCCTGTTTTCTCCCTTTCATTCCAAACCACACAGCTGACAACCTGCAGGTGGAGACTGTGGGGGTGGGGGGTGGAGACGGGCTCGGACATACACGCCGCTGTGGACTCGTCAGTCTCGCAAGCGGTTTCAGGAAAGTGGCTGCATGTGTCCGACAACGCACAGAACATTAACGGTACAAACCTACAGCTGTCGGTACAAGTGTGCAGCTGTCCGCGGACGTCGGAGTGTGTGTGTGTGTGTGTGTGTGTGTGTGTGTGTGTGTGTGTGTGTGTGTGTGTGTGTGTGTGTGTGTGTGTGTGTGTGTGTGTGTGTGTGTGTGTGTGTGTGTGTGTGTCCGCCCGCCCCCACGAAGCTCCGACCTGCAGAGGAGCAGAAGCCGCACCTTCGCCAAAATGAAGACTGAAAAACAGAACTATTTTGGTACATTTACTCGCCACGTGGCAGATAGCCATACATATAGATTTTATTTATTAATTATATATTATTTAAATGTAATATTTAGTGTTAAATAATTGTAAAATGTAGTACAGAGTCTGTAGTCTGAGAACTTACGTGTCACAAATGGCAATTCCACAACAGCGTGAAAGACGAAATACTAAAGGAGATCAAAGACATATTGTGGATATTTAAAATGTCTTCCAGTTCCAGTGTTAAATATTCTTTAGAAATAAAAGTGTATTGATCTTTGAAAAGGTGTACCTGTAGTATTATTATTATTATGATGACATTATCATTATATTAGATGCAAATGGTCTCTCGATGACAATATTATCGTTTATCGCAATAATTTCTGGGAAAATTTATCGTCCAGCAAAATTTGTTATCGTGACAGGCCTAGCTGTAGTCAACCGTTTTAATGATCTATCAGGTGGTAAAATAATAATGGGAGATTTTAATGACAATGTACTGCTTTCAAAATCTATAAAAACCTTAATGACTCATCAAGGTTACATTCAGATCGTTACCTCACCTACAACCGATAATGGGACAGCAATTGATCACATTTACATTAGAGACATAGATCCTGCAATAGTAAATGTAGAGATAATGTCAACATACTACAGTTATCATGAATGTATTTGTATGGGTTTCTTATCTACTTAAATTACATGGGAAGCTAAATTCGTCTCTGAAAGTGGAACGTCTGTACTACTGTGAAATGGGGGGAGGGGGTTTACAGTGAGCTTTGTGTCATAGGGGCATAGCATCGCATTTACACAGCTAATTTATTCAAAGTCCCAGAGGTGGCCTCAAATGTGTAAAATATAATCCTCCGACCTCTACATTAGTAAACTATACATGTATTTGTCACAAAAAAAACGCTTACTTTAACTGCATGATAAAAATTTAAAAACCGGTTTATTTTACTGCATTAAAACAGCATGTTTCACTAAAACATATATTAATAAACATTTAGCTCATGTTTACCACTCATTTAAAAACTGCACATTATATATTTATCTAAATTTTTCAGAACCAAATATAGTACATTTATGCCATAATATTAAATACTGTTTATATGCTGTTGCTAATGCAGGTTTTGCTTTACCTTCCATGTTCCGTCAACAAAAGCAAAAGGCACCGGTATGGTACTTCTGGTTTACTGGGATGTGGTTCGATTCCCTGCGGTGTCCTGCTAATTGTTTTGACATTTACATGAAAGCACCTATTAGTTTCATTCTATTAATTCTCTCTAACAATTCCCACAAACTTCAATGAACTGTCTACATACAAACTATTTACAAACATGTAACCTAAGCAATAAAAAAGTAAATATTACACAATTTATGCCACTTTATTACCCTTTTATTTTAGTATTTTAAAAAAAAAAAAAAAAACTTTAGAGATTTTCATTGCAAAAGGTTTATACAATGTTTTCCATGCTTGTTCAACGAACCACAAACAATTAATGAACCTGCACATGTTACACAGTCAAAGACTATTACAACTTAAGGGCAATTTCTAGTTATAAGATACATAGAAAAGTAAAGACACTTTTCTACTGACTCTGAAATACACCAAAAGAGATTTATTCATTATTAGGGCCCAAGCATCAACAGCGGCGAAGGCCCTATTGAAACTGAAGGAATTATTCTCTTTCTTTCTTTCTTTCTATTCTTTTCCCGTCAAATGATTTGGCTTTTTGAGGGGCTTAACATATTCAAAAACTTACCAAATTTGGCAGTTGCATCAAGTCTGGTGAAAATTTACGTGTTTTTAAGTTGTTAAAAGAAAAACTTTTAATCATAGGTCGTAGCCATGTCGGGTGGCCATTTTGGTTGTCCGCCCGAAACAGGAAGTGGGTGTAACTCGAGTGTACTTTGTCCGATTACCTCGAAACTTTTCAAGATTCATAAGAGTCGAACCCTGAGGTCAAATAAAGGCCGATATTTACTTAAAGTCATAGCGCCCCCTAGTGGCAACAGGAAGTAGGCCTAAAATTTCTTACACACAGTGTATCGGAAGTGGGTGTAACTCGAGTGTACTTTGTCCGATTACCTCGAAACTTTTCAAGATTCATAAGAGTCGAATCCTGAGGTCAAATAAAGGCCGATATTTACTTAAATTCATAGCGCCCCCTAGTGGCAACAGGAAGTAGGCCTAACATTTCTTACACACAGTGTATCAATCTTGGTTGTAACAGTATGGATTAATTTCACAAAGACCCGAAAAACTCTGGACATCTAGGCTGGATGCAAAACCTTCTGTAAGGGCTAAGAAGACAAAACAAAAACATCAGCAGAAAGGGGGCCGTTTGGCGTTGCATACAACATGCTCGACCTCAGAAGGGATTACAAGGCCCAAACTGGTATATGTTGACTATAGCGCCCCCTAATGGCCGATGTTCGCCACATTTGGTACAGTGCCTCAGAACGCCATTCCAAACAAGCACCACAAATTTTGTGTTGATTGCTTTTACTGTGGCAGAGATATTGCAATTGCAAATTTCCCATTTAAATGCATTGAGTTAGTGGGCTAAAACAAATAAACGTTGCTTATAGCGCCCCCCAAAGGCCGATCTTCGCCAAATTTGGTACAGAGCATCGTAGTGGAATGTTGAACAAGGATCTCAAGTCATTTGGTGATAACTTTAAATTTAACGGAGATATGATATGATACGTGTGTGGTAGCTAGGTAGGACAATTTGTTTGGTTGTCAAATTGGCATAGTTTAACGGCAAAATGATTTCCATAACTTTTTGGCCTCAGGTCCATCTGGAGATGCTAACTTCTAGGTTTCAGGCAGATCGGTCACGTGCCTATTCAAAAAGTTGGTTTTGCATCCTAGGATACTGCGAAAAAACGTTTGCGCGGAAATGGGCGGGGCCTATATCAGGCAATTCAGCATGATTCAAGGAACACGTGGATGTAAGAATTTCTAATGTGTGATGTGTATTGTGGGAGTTAATGACAAAAAACCATTATAGCGCCACCTAGTGGTCCAAATGTGTTTTTGGTAGGTGTAATCCACGCCCATTGTCCATCTACTCTTTAAATTTAAAGTTGTTCACATTAGTGTAAGTGGTGAATCTAGGGTCACATTTTAGGCCACGCCCACTTTGACCCCTCGCTCCATTCTAGGGGTGGCCTCAGGATTGTGGTACCCATCAAATTTCGTATAAATCGGATGAGCCGTTCATGAGATATAAACTTTTTGTAGTTGTACCCCCCTAGTGACCTTTTCGGAAAACTCATGGAGTACCCCCAGGGGCATGGCAAAGAATAATCTAAAGTTTGGGGTTTAGCATTTATTTTGGCTGAGATATGGCAAAGTTGGTGTTTTCATAGTTTACAAAAAATATGCACAATTTGTATCGAAAAAATTTTTTCCATAAATTTTAGTCCGGTTCCTACGGTCCAAGTTTCCTCGGTCGCTGGTCTAGGAGGAGTTCAAAAAGTAGGTTTTTTGATAAATCGCGATTTTTCATGCATAAAAGTCTAGGCGGAAATGGGCGTGGCCTATATCACGTGATTCAGTTGGATCCAGGGAACTCGGGTGTGCGGTGTGGAGTTATAGGGCCAAACGCTTTTTGTCTGCTATAGCGCCACCTAGTGGTGGAAATGGGTCAATTTTGCGCCTGAGGTCCTTGGGGGTTTTGGACCAGTCCTGAAAATTGCAACCCCCATTTGCAGTTTAGGCTGCAGTCTGAGTTTCAAAAAATTATTACCACAATGACAGCCCTTTATAACTATTGCTACCGCCGCTTCCAGACTCACTTGGACCCCTGTTCTTCAGACTCTTGGACCCCTAAAAAATGTACATTTGCAGTAGGCTTCAGGTAATTATTACCACAATGAATTTATAACCTAGGCTTAGGCTCACCTGTGTCCTCAGACATTTGTCTGGACTCCAGCCCGGCCTCAGACAGACGACATTGAACGACAAACTAACGTATTCATCCCCGGCGTCATCCACTTTTATGGCGAATGAGGACGCAGTCAGTTCCCGAGTGCCCTCCCTGCCTCGCCTCGCCAAGCAAAGCTGGAGGTCAAACCAAACTTTGGAAACTAGACCTAACGGGGTGTCCGGGGAGAGAGCTGTCGATTCACGCAGCAATTTCAGGTCAGCCTCGGTGACGTGGGGATGGTGTTTCGCCTTGTCTTGGCCATTCTTTCGATGTGTTTTTATTATGGATTTGAACACCCTGTTGCTGGTGGTAAACTCTCTGTCCGCATAGAATTTGAACCTTGAGAAATGACGGTTCAGTGAGGCTCTGATGCCGGTCATCGTTGCCACACTGTACGGCTTGCCTACCGCGCTTTGAACTGTAGCATAAAAACGTCTTAACAAATCGTTTAGTTCTTGGGCGCTGCAGGTGTCCGCGTCAGTTGTCACTGTCAGCCTATCCTTCTGCTGGCTCTTCCACTCGGTGAAAACCTTCATAGCAAAGGCAGTTGCCTTTTTTGTGTTTGATTCCAGGGCCCCGTCTTCAATTGTAAGCAGCTCCTCATCTGTCAGATCTCAGAAACGGGTACCCTGGGCCTTGTCTTTTTCTTTTGTCATGTCATCCTCGTCGCTCTTCAACCAGTCCTCAAATGTCTTCCCTACTCCAAATATATTAAAATTGACAATGAATTTGTCCATTTTAAAGACAATGTAATATTTAGAACTAGTCTACAGCGAATAATGTTAGCTTAACTGTAGCTGACGTTAATAGTTTCTACAGTGACCACACCATGCTGCATCTGATCACTAATGTTAGTTTAATAAGGTAGTTGCTACATTGTATCTTGCTTGCAAAACTATGTATCGACTGACCCTCCAATAGATTTCAGACACGTTTTAGAAACTTTTTTAAACAAGGTTTATTTTTACAATGGACCTCATGTTTGAAATTTCTGTGATAGAAAAAATACAAGTGGCGTATTGATCTACTATTTGATGACGCTGTGCTCAGTCAGCGGGCAATACAGAGCGGGCAATATGCCGGGTTAATGCCCTCCTCCCAGCCAATCAGAATGAAGCATTCTTAAACGAAGTAGAATAAATAGTATTAAGTTGCTGTGAGCTGTAGCCAACATTCACCACTTCTAAACAGAGGCAGAACATAACGGAATCTCTAAGATTATTCCTTAACAGTGCTGTGCAATGCGAGAAGATCTCAGAGTTGAACTGGGCAGACACAGCAGTTTTTATCAGACTTTTAATAGCTTATGGTTTTGGAGATTTGCTGTGTAGTTTTTTTGAGTGAGAGATTTCAAAAATCGTGTGACATGACAAGTTTTTGTGTGTAAGCAGTTGGAAAAAACTGTAATATAAAACATTGCTCATAAAATGAGCTCCAGCTGCCTTTTTTTGTAGTTACCGCGGCAACTATTGCAATTTCCTGTTGGATGGAAACCAAGCTTTACAATTGTTTAAAACACACAAGCGCTTCAGGGCTGGATTTCATCAATCCTTTTGTTTTTGTACACTGAGACAGCAATTATAAACTGTTTAGATATTCTAATGACATGGCCTTAGTTGGTCTCTTTCGTGAGACTGATGCTGTCTCTGATTTGACTTTGACTTTTGAAAAATCAAAAGTAGCCCTCAGTATCTGGTGTGGCCACCAGCTGCATTAAGTAGTGCAGTGCATCTCCTCCTCATGTACTGCACCAGACTTGCCAGTTCGTGCGGTTGTTTTTGCCATCCTGTACCTGTCCCACAGGTGTGATATTCGGATGTACCGATCCTATGCAGGTGTTATGTGCATGTTCATTAATTGTTTATGATTCATTGAACAAGCATGCCCAGAGGAACATTTTATTGCTCAATGGTTGCTATTCTACAGCTCAGGAGACAAAACTGTGATTCTCAGTTCAGCCTCGTTTTTATTTCAATTTTGTCTGACCTATTTCTTATATGTTGCTCCTAAAATTCACTAGGAGAAATAGGTGAGACAGAGCAATATTTGCAGGAGTCATAGTTGAGACGTGATGGAGATAACTTGCTCAGTCTCGTTAATGGCTCATTTTGTTCTCATTTTTGTCCAACCCATGTCTTATATGTTGCTCCTAAAATTCACTAGGAGAAATAGGTGAGACAGAGCAATATTTGCAGGAGTCTTAGTTGAGACGTGATGGAGATAACTTGCTCAGTCTCGTTTTGTTCTCCTTTGGAAAAGAAAATGAGCAGTACCAGAGCTAATATTGAGCAATATATGAGTCATACATTTATATATCTATAAATAAATTTAAAAATGTCTTATATTTTAGATTCTTCAAAGTAGCCACCCTTTGCTTTTTTTGATAACTCTGCAAACCCTTGGTGTTCTCTCAATGAGCTTCATGAGGTAGTCACCTGAAATGGTTTTCACTTCACAGGTGTGCTTTGTCAGGGTTAATTAGTGGAAGTTTTTCCCTTATTAATAAAAAAGCAAAGGGTGGCTACTTTGAAGAATCTAAAATATGACATGTTTTTAGTTATTTCACACTTTTTTGTTAAGTACATAATTCCATATGTGTTCATTCATAGTTTTGATGCCTTTAGTGAGAATCTACAATGTAAATAGTCATGAAAATAAAAAGGAAACGCATTGAATGAGAAGGTGTGTCCAAACTTTTGGCCTGTACATTAATTTGCATTAAATATTCTATAAAATTATATTAGTTTGAACTACTTATACAGATTACATTAACAGGAAATGTTTTCCCCAGCAATGAATGTTAAAAGCGCTAGTCACAGAACAAATAATTAAGTTTGATTTATTGTTTTTGTAATGTCATTTTGTGGAACATGATGGAACATGACTCAGTTTCTCAGAATGATTTAAGGTATTTAAAATGGTTGCCAAACAATTTGAGGTGGACATTTGCTTGAAAGCTTTTTTTCTACACTATTTGATGGTCAACACTGGAGTTTTAAGTTTCAGAAGTCCCTTACAACTTCAGATTACAAATGTTTATAGATTTGACACTTGTAATAACAGCAACATGGAAAATAATAGCAGGCCTAACAGGTCATCTGTACTAGTTCATTTTGAAGAACCAATTCCAACAATAACACCTGGAAACCACAGAGCCAGTTTCATCAAGGCTACTTCAAATTTCTGAGGTAAAATGTGTAATTCAAATAGTTACTAATCAAATTAAAAGGAAATTGCTTTGCATTGATGAAGTAATCAAAATAAAGTAATCCAAACCACATTTATAATGGTTAACTTATAACAGTAAGCATTAACATTTCCAAAGTAACCTTCCTAACACTGAATGTAAGTGAGATTCAACACATTCTTTCTGTTGTGTGGCTGTGTGGAATTTCTTTGAATTGCCATGAATATAATTCCACTTCCTGTCATTCAAATTCAAATTCAACTTCCGGTGGGGCAGAGTCCATTCAATTCAAATTGCAATTTATGAATTGAATGGAGGCCAATTCTGAAATTCTGAATTTTGCACAAGCCTGGTGTGAACTTGCTGATTATGTCATTTCTTTTTTTTTTATTGGAACAAAGAACACAAAGTTATCATGGATGCTCAAACAGTATCACAACATAATTCCAACATCTTGATATACAATATCACACTTTCCTCAATGGTTTACATACATAATCCATTTTTCCCACAACTTGTTACATTTGTCAAATTTGAGCCTTAATATAAATGTAAGTCTCTCCATACTGTATATTTCGTTTACGATCCCTAGCCATTGATTGTTAGTTGGAGGGTCAACCTGCAACCATTTACGGGTTATTGCTTTCCTACTGCTTGCAAGCAATATTTTTAATAAATATTTATCCTTATCTAAAACATTTCCTGGTATTTTACCTAATTATATAGTATTGAACGAAAAATCAATCTCTACCCTCAATATTTTCTCAATTTTTTTTCCCTGTCAGGGAAATATGACTTTGGAGCAGTTTATATACAGTAAAAGGCCTAAAACCAATAACAAATAATAGGACAAAAAGAAATGCAACCAAATTGCAACTGTTGTGATTTTAAGTTTCTTATGCAATTTGGAAATTATTTTGTGATTTTTTTTTTTAGATTCTTTTTTGGGCTTTTCTGCCTTTTAATGGATAGGACAGCTAGGTGAGAAAGGGGGGGGAAGACATGCGGGAAATTTTCACAGGTCAGATTTGAACCCTGGACCTCTGCGGCGAGGCATAAACCTCCACGTATATGTGCGCCTGCTCTACCAACTGAGCCCACCCGGCCACGATTCTGATAATTTTATTAATCTGATCATTTATACTCTTTTCAGGCTTGAGAAAATATAGCCCATTTCCCGTGCTCCAGGAAGAGGTCTTACTCTACTTACCCTACATACTTTTAGCCTGGGGAAAACCCTGATGAACTTCCAGCAAATTTGAGATTTAGTCTGCAAGTCTTGGCCAAAAGCCCATTGAAGCCCTTTCCCATGACCGTTTAACAGATCTGGCCCAGAAAGTTATGGAGGCTCGGGGCCGGTGTTACAGTTTAATTAGTTTTTGATTTAACTGGTGATATGTGTTGCAGGCGGGGCTGCACCGCTGCAATAAACAATTCTGATCAGTTCGCCTCTTTTTCACATTCATTTGTTGGGGTCTTGTGAAACACGGTAGGATCGGGTTACTGGGACAGTCACGGTAGTTTTGGACCCAACAGACATACATGAACAAATGAGCCGTTTTTGTTACGAAAATATCACTCGTTGTCTGGAGAGTGTGTTAAGAATTCTCTAAAAGACGTGTTCTTTCTGATTTCTGGAGGAGGAAGGAGAGGCTATGGTCGAATTGAAAGTTAAGCAAAATGTTTAATGAAACTGCATGAAAACGACAAGACAAAACACAATCAAACATAAAACATGAAAACACTGCAGCTGACAGCGGACTGATCTCATGCTTCTCCTTGCGGAGTTACAGAAGAGCAGTCATGTGACATGACAAACAATACGCTGTAAACAGCGGACTTCAACATGCTTCCCCGGTCGGGGTCACAGATCGAAGTCCCGAATCTTTCTCCTGCTCCCACATTTATTCCTGTCTCTCAGGATAAAGACACACCTCTGATTTTAGGTTTACCCCAGGTCACAGACTAAGGTTGATTATCATGGAAGTGTTGATCCCACAGTAATATGCATTTCCTTTGTTCTAATCACGGCTAGCTCAACAGTTACTTTTCCTGTGGGGACAATGAGTCTCCTACAGTATGCTAAATGTCAGCAATGACCTAAACAATTCTTTAGAAGCTACAGAGGGTGTGAGCCAGACCAATGCTAATCAGTGTAGTTATTTGATTAGATCTAGCAAGTACATTGTTTTCAATACATAAGCCGGGTTTTAACTTTTTAACTTCAACAATCCCTCATTTTTCACACCTTTGGTGTGAAAACACTATGAATGTTAAATGAAAACAATGTCATTACATAAACATACAACAAAAATGTAGACATTAGCAAAATGTGTTTGATTTATACAAGAAATTATTTTTCATCTCTGACCTCATCTTATCTGACTCCATATATTGTATCAAGAAGGTTATTTTCTCTTAACAAAATATGTTTTGCTGGTTTTACTCACAGTGATTAGTGACTTGCATTCCATTTGAAACAAAAACAGAAACACTTAATTAAATCAGAAGATATTAAAGCTGTTGACCAGGTAAAGACAATGGAAGGGAAAACATTTTAGAAATCAAAGAAAACAAAACCAAATTCAAGTTTCCACACTGCACTTCAAATACTGCACAAGGAATAACTTGTCTCAAATCTGTAATGCAATCAGGTGGGCTGAAATCTATTCTATGGCAGAAAATATCTTTTATCTGGCTCAAGGAAAAAATGCATTAGGTTTGATCTTAATCTCAAAGGAGCTAAAAACTGATACACACACACTTCAATATATGCTGTCAGTTCAGATGGAGTGAGCACAAGGAAACAGTCTTCATCAATGACCTTTCTGTAGTGAAAGATGCAGACTTGTGATAAAAGTCTGAAATACAGATTTTGACAGTTCCTTATTCAATATTATCCAATCTGAAAAATTTGGGACAAAATCTCAGATCGCTGCTGGTTCATTCTCATGCACCCAGCACAGGCGGCAACGTCACCAAAAAACCTTAGCAGGCTATGGCGCACTCTTGACGTCACATTTGCGCGCCTAGCTTGGCTGCAGCTGCTGTAAAAAATGCTCTTATCCTCCTGAGCATGCTGGCCCTTTAACTGTTGAAACATGAAGGTGACAGATCAGAGGGGAGCCCAGGGTCTCCTTACTGCTGACCCAATTCTCCTCACTCCGCTTATTGGCGTTGGTGTCCATCTTACTGTGCTGGCATTCAAGCGTTACATCCTGTAGAAAAAAGCCATCCTTAGCTTTTTTGGTGTGTCAGCAGGCCCAGGGTCAGGGGGTGGGATCCAGTTTCCTTGCTCTGTCAGGAAACCACCGCAGGAATTCAGCAGCAGTGAGCACCGCTGGTTCTCTCCGTCGGCGTCTGAACCCGGACTGGGTTCCTGTAGGCACTCTGCTGGGCTGAAGTTGAAGTGCGAACATGGATCCTTGTGATGCGTCTCTCCCACTCCACTGCAGCGCTGGTGTCCAGCAGCACCTTGCATGAATCTGACCTGGATTCCTTGATCTCCTCGATCAGATGTAGTCATCAGGCTGAATGGCTTTATCAGCAGGAATCTGGAGGCTGCTTTCACCTATGAATAAAATTACTGACATGCCAACACACTGCCTTGCGAAAAGTCATATTATTGATAGTTTGTCCTTGATTTGTCCATTAATTTCTCATAGAGGAGAAATTTCCTTTGTCATCTGTGTTTTCCAAAGTCCTTAAGACAATGGGCAAAAAGATTTAGTCCATAACATAATAAATGATCCCCAAAAAAAAAATCATGAGTCCATTGTAAACATACAGTACAGATCATCAATTACAAAAACACAAAAAAACAAAAACAAAAAATAAAAACTCCTCTTCTCAAATGGGGGAATGGGCTGCGTGATTCATCTTTTACTATTACTTCAAACATTTTTAACAAACTTGATCAGCAAATTGCTATTTTTTGAGCAAATCAATTTCTATATAAGTCCTGTGTCATTCTTTTGTGGCACATTTAATACCCTGAGAAGAAGATTTGCATAGCACTCTGCGTGGCCAGCACAGAGGCTTTACAAATCCTCTGATCTCCCCCCATTTTTTATTTATTTTTTAACAAAATATTTACAACTAGGGAATAAAAATAATAAAAAATCAACAAACCATGAAGAAATATCAATGGAAAAGCTACTACCTTGATTCTCTCAACCCAATGATTTCTCAGAGACATCAGAAACATGAAAAAGAATAAAAATCAACAAAAACAAAAAAATAGTGGAAGATTAGCTACAGTAAGATCAGAATGCTTAAAAATACTATTAATTTATCTCCATGTGCCTGTTATTTATCATTTTTAGTGAAAAACAAACCAATTTTGAGTCAAGATGCACAAAAATGCCAAATATGCATCTACCAATTTATCCATTTGAAAACCCCTAAGGATCTTAAATTATGTTTGTTACAATTGTAGCTAATGTTAAATTGCTTAAAAGTAGCCCAATTTATTTCTCCTTACTGCTGAATTCATCACCACCCCCCATTGAACTCTCTTCCCAGGTAGAATGGGGGATTCACATCGGTGAGAGTGTAAATTCAAACAAAGGCACCTTTTGTCTTGGTTTTGTGTGAAATAAGAGAATGTGTGAAAAAATTAAATCTAACAGCTGCTGTTTTGACTTGCAATGGGCTTATCAATCATTCAGACACAATCCTACTCAAGGCAAAAACCGAAAAGAAAATAGATGATTAAAAATGAAATGCACTTATCTCAACTACCTGAACCATTGAGCAACAAACATTAATTCACAAAAACTCTGAGCAGACATTTTGCTCCCATTTTCAACTGCTAGCTGCTCTTTCATGCATTCACTGAGAAACTCCATTCAAACATTTCCACATCTTTCATACTTGCAGGGTCGACGCCCAACTCTTCAAAGACATATACCGATTAATCCATTTCCACTTTTTCAGCCATTCTCACTGCTTGAGTTTGCACGCTTTTTCACAAAATTCAAACCAGTCATCCAATCAAGAATATACTGTACTGCATTCACACTGCAATCTCCTCAGAAGATAGTTCTCTAGTTTACCGTATTTTCCATAGTCTGACCCCTGGTTTTAGTAGACGCTCTGTTGTAATGATTTACCAACCAGATGGAGTCGCTGTTCGTTATCAGGAAATGGAATTTCCAATGCAAAACTCAACACAAACGAACATCCGCAACCCCCACCGCTGAGCTGCTGCACGCTCTCAATTTAAACAAAACAATCTTACAATGAAATTATAACCACACTGCGCTTTCAATTTCAACACATCTTATTTACACAATGAGTTATTTTACAATCACAACCAACGCTGCTGAGCTGCACGCTCTCGATTTAAATAAAACAATCTTATTTACATTTTTCTACACAACACACACAGCGCAGAGTCGCTGCCGCGGACTCAAATCCCAACACCACAATTCTTTAAAATTTGTATTTACAGTAGGCCTTTCTTTACAATTCCTAAGTGTTTTCACACAATTCGACTATACCTATTATTAAATTGATTTTCCTATTCCCATACTATGGGCACGAGAAAAAACTGGGGGGTCTTCCAATGGCGCTTTATTTCCGCCGTCGCCGCAAAATCAGCTTTACCAAGTCCTACTTCCCCACAGCTGTTAAGCTGGCTTTGAAAAAGTCTTAATGTTTTCCTCCGTGCCTTCACATAAACTAATTCTCTGTCGCCGTCCCCCGGCCTTTTTATTTAAAATGTATTCTTTGGTTCTGACCCGGCCGATTCAAACGGGCTCCTACTTGCACACGACTCAAACGATTTCAACCTAATGTTGGTGCATCTTAAATTTTTAATTTATTCTTTGGTTCTAACCCGGCCGATTCAAACGGACTCCTACTTGCACGCGGCTCAAACGCTACCTCAGGTCTCCCGTCCTGGTCGGTTCCTTGTGCATTTTTCCATGGACCTTCTTTCAGGCTTTTTAAGCTTTAACCCATACAAATTACACAATCACATACATTGCCCTTGACTTATCACTCTCAACGCAGTTCTCAATTGGGCCTTACTTTATCAATAGCCTACTTGTACAGATTTTAATAGACTTACGAGTTTGACGCTGCTGATCTCTCCCACCTAAATCTTTCTAAATTAACTATTGCAGATTTTCGATAAAAACAGGTTCTGGCTCACCTTTCAATTTCGGGCCCTGTGTTAGAGATCAGCAGTCACACTCCAGTTTTTCAATTTCGCCTTTTTTTTTTTTTTCATCCTCCAAAGATCCACGTCAGCGGGGTCATCTGTTAAGAATTCTCTAAAAGGCGTGTTCTTTCTGATTTCTGGAGGAGGAAGGAGAGGCTATGGTCGAATTGAAAGTTAAGCAAAAGCTTTAATGAAACTGCATGAAAACGACAAGACAAAACACAATCAAACATAAAACATGAAAACACTGCAGCTGACAGCGAACTGATCTCATGCTTCTCCTTGCGGAGTTACAGAAGAGCAGTCATGTGACATGACAAACAATACGCTGTAAACAGCGGACTTCAACGTGCTTCCCCTGTCGGGGTCACAGATCGAAGTCCCGACATCACCTCATTTTCCAAATTATATTCCTGTGGAATTGTGGGTCTCTGATTAAAGACACACCTTTGATTTTAGGTTTACCCCAGGTCACAGACAAAGGTCGTTTCACATGGTAGTGCCGATTCTGTCTAATCGCGCCTGGCCCTGCAGGGAGTGGCTCCCCAAAACCAGAAACAATAGTTACCTTTCCTGTGGGGACAATGAGTCTCCTTCATATGCTAAATGTCAGACATGACCTGATTAATTCTTTAGAAGCTAGGTTTTAGGTGAGACACTCAAATGCTGTATTAGTGTACTTGATTAAATTTAGCTGCAGGCCCCATTAAACATTGTTTTCAAAACATGAGCTGGGTTTTAACTTTTTAACTTCAACAAGTGTAACGTTGTGTGTCTCTACCACGGTCTCTGACTGTAAACCACTGACACACCGGACACATCTTTTTGATTATCTAGTGACATTCACGCTTTAGTTAGTTATAACGCAGTGTCCAACCTATAGGTAGGCCTATTATAGATAACAAACAAGCTAAACCTGACCTTTCACCTTTCCACACATGCGCCTAACTAATATCCAAATCGCTATAAAATGGGAGTTTGACAGTCCTGTCCAATGATGAATGAGTAGTAGTGTGTAGTGTAGACTACCATAGTGATGAGAATGAAGCACATCCGTAGAATTCAATATAAAACACAATCAACGGGATAGAAGTTGTCACAAATGAATCTGGTATCAGTCGTTGCTATCTCCACAAACATTACGTGCGAACACCTCAGAAAGTATGTTTCACTTATCCCTGTATGAAAGCGTCTCAAACCAACTTGAAGTCAGATTAATAACGGAATGATAGGCTACAAATATAACACTGATAACGGAAACGTTTTGGAAAACACACTGACGTTTGCGGTAGCCAATTGTGAACAGGCATCGACACAGCCACCTACGTCGTCAGTCTTCGTTCTTGCAACGGCATCACAAGTTAATTCAGTAACCGTACAACATGGATTACATGTATTGAGATCTGTTAATATTTCAATACAGCCTGTAAGTAAAACATAAGCTACATATGAGGTTTGTACACCCAGCTGAATGCAGCGTGGAGACAGCTAAAATGTGATCCGCTCAGATTAACTTGTGATACATAGGCATTTAAAATTGAAATTTAATTATATTTCTGTAGGCTACGTAGATGTGTTATGTTAAAAGCTACAGGCTCATCACAACCACATTATTTAATATTCATTATGCCTACTCATTCATCCAGATAAGACAGCATCTCTATCATATTGCAACAAGTGCACATTACATATTGCACCACGTGGGTCGGAGAGAAACGTATTTTCAATTGCTCTGTATGTCTGGCACATATTGCAGAATTGACAAATAATGTTGACTTGACTTGAAGTGGCAGGAGTTTGATCCAGTGTGGGTTCAATAAAGTCTATCTTATGTTAATGAATGTCTGAATATCTGCAATATAAGTATTAGGAAACACTGCAATTACAGATATCTGCAATCCAATTGTTAATAGTTATCTTAATTTTAGATATCCACAATGAAAAAACAATATTCCAGATATAGTGTAATTTGAAATATTCAAAACTTCACTTTGCCTAGTAAAAATATTCACAAAGTAGAAGCCAGCTTCCAAATTCTTCTTTTATTTTGTTGACATGTTTGAGTCAAAGGGTTTTACAGAGGGGATTTTATTTTAGATATATCCTTTTATCACTGTATTTATCAGAATATGGTGTCAACAGCCATAAAAAGTCCATTTTCACCACGTTTGTAGGTATAAAATGTTACAGAAGTTAGGCTATGAAGGATATCTGAACAAACCTCTCTGTAAATGCCTTCAGAAGTACATAGGAGTGAATCTGGAAAGCTTGGTGTATGTAAGTGCTACTGAAGTTGAGTTTTCTGACTCGAGTATGAGGAAAAACCCATTTCGAGAAAACGGCCTTCAAAGATTATAAAATCCCACACATTTTGCAAGACATTACATGTAGATACAGTGTTGTTGTTTTTTAAAGATTATATTTTTTGGCATTTTAGGCCTTTATTTTGACAGGACAGATGAAGACATTAAAGGGGAGAGAGAGGGTGAACGACATGCAGCAAAGGGCTGCAGGCTGTATGGCGAGTGGATAGTGCCACGGATAACCTACCGAAGGACACTGTCGTGTGACTCTAACGTGTGGATTGTGTTATGGAAGTTTCCTTTGCAGCAGGGGAAAGAGTTTGAGAGTTTAGTAAATTGAAACATATAAGACAGACTGAGACTAAAACCAAGTTGGGTTTTTGTATTTTATTAAAAAACATATATATTTGCAAATAGGATCAACATGATTTCACAAAAGGCCGCAGCCCAGTGTGGAGTCAGTTTCTCAAATGAGTGCACAAGAACACTAGGCTTATATGCATCTTCAGAGTGATAACACACACGCACTTGGATTATTATGACGCTACAATTTTGACAGGCAATCTGATACAAATGAAGACAATCAGATGAATACAAGAGACATCTTGGAGCCATCTCACCTCCTCCTCCCTGTCGACTTTCACCCCCAGTTACATCTTAACTGGCATGGGAAAACTAGAGATAGTTTTAGGGTGACCTTGTACTTTTATCGGTTCAGGCTCACATAATGTTCCAGACTGCATGTCTCACAAAGTTAGAATGAAAATCTACATGTGGAAAATGAGATAAACTCTTTCAGCATTTGTGAGAGCAGTAAAGTAGAAATAAAACATAAAAATATAAGGAATTGTGCTTAAATGTAATTTTGCCATTACATTCCACCCTTTTGATTACAACCTAATCACAATACACAAATTACTTTAATGATTACATATATTTTTTGCAGATCGCGTCGTCCATGTCTTCTATTGTCAGAGGTTGCTAGCACTTGACAAATCGTTGGAAACAATCTTTACCATTGTTTCGTGTGTGTGTGTGTGTGTGTGTGTGTGTGTGTGTGTGTGTGTGTGTGTGTGTGTGTGTGTGTGTGTGTGTGTGTGTGTGTGTGTGTGTGTGTGTGTGTGTGTGTGTGTGTGTCCCCTTCTTGGCTGTTTTGAGCCTCTGTAAGAAGGAGCATTTAAACACACTGCTTTTCAAAGTTTGATCTATGTCATCATTGATTCAAAAATATTGCTTAAATGGGGTTAGTCAATTAAACAAGGTTCATACAGATAGTTATAGTAAACATTTTCTGTTACCACCAATATTCCATTAAAAATATGTACTTAAGGTACAAAAAAAACAGCAATATCGAAAAGTCCTCACATTTTTTGAAACTGGAAACGATCAAAGCAGTTTTTCTGTCAATCAATTAATTGATTTAGCAACTAATCATTTCAGTTGGACTTGTAGGCCTATATATTGGTCGGGCAGTTTGATGACAATAAAACATATTTCACAAACCTATGTTTGTGTACAAAAATCCTAATTCTTTTTAACCCAAATATGTCAAATTACAAATAGCATCTGTAAGCATTTGACAAAATTCTGATACTAACTTTTTTGTCTTTGAAATCCAAATTAGTTATTCCTAAAAATGACATAATTTGTCTTTGAAATCAAAAACCAACTGTTTGTTTATCACCTATATGAATTTCCCCAGTGTGAGCTAAATTCCCTCAGATGAAAGCAAGAAGTAGATCAAATATAATTGACTTCCGATTGAAAGTAACTGTTAATTTGAACTCCTATACAATCCATCAATAGGAAACCTATTATCCTAATTCAAAAGTACTTTTAGCTCTCTGGTACCAGCAGGAACTGGCCTGAAAGGCAACTTCTTGTTTTTTCTAAACTTTTAGGCATTTGAGTCAATTCAAGTTTTTATGTTGGTGTGCTGAAAGCTCCGAGACACAAGGCCTTGTGTCAGACTCCTCCTCGCTGGACACGCCTGCTGTAACCTGAGCCAGGCATCCAGTGCACTTCTCTCTAAAGCTCTTGTTTCCTCTAAGCTTTTCCTGACTGAATTGTTATCCCTTCTATTTATAAAGTATACTAGTATATTATATATTATTATCTTTATGATATAAAAGTATCATCTTTTACTGTTTATAAGAGTTATCTTTAACTTATATTATATTTTACTTTTCGTGTAAACATATAAATATGAGAGTAAATATTAAATGAATATGTGTATACCATTGTCTCAGTACATTATTCATAATGTACATCATTAAGCAGTCACATCAACCTTAAACATTTTCATTTAGATATTTAGTCTTAATCATATCTCCAAGTTGTTGATACATTTAATCATCATGGTTTCAAACCCCATTTCAGCACTCACACAAAAAATAGTTTACAGATGTTTTATGTCAGACTTTACCTAAAGCCAAAGTTATTTCTATCAGATTTTCATCAATCCAATTCAGATTCGAACAATGAAACGTACTTTAAACATTTCCTGACACATCAACTGAATACTTATCTTAAAAGTAAAAATAAGTACTTCTAATTATCTCCTCCTAATAATGCTTGTATTTTCAGAATGTGAGTCAGTGTGCTACTTAACTTCACAATGCGTCAGATGTGTCAGAGCAGAACGGTGCTCCCCCCTCTCTCAGTCCGTCTGCTGGTCCGAACCTCCAGACAGTTTTTACTGGTCCTGCAGCTGGAGGGGGGGTGAGATGGACGCGACTGACACAAATGAGGCGCCATGTGGCACAAAACAGAACTCCAAAAAGCATTATTTGTTCTTTTATCAATATTATCACCTGGAAAAATATCAATAATTATAAAACCGCATTTCTTTCCCTCATGCTGGTTTAACTCTATAAAATCCATACAAATTGTGCTAAAAAGGAAACACTGCTTCTGTAATTGTTCTCTTTTAGATTACTTTAACACAACCTTTAAAGTAAATAGTGAAAGTCAATCAAAACAAAACTAAATTTCCTTTTAGAATAGTTTTCAAATTTAAAAAAATTATGTGAACACCCCATTCATTAAACAACCAATTTATTATTGCTACTGTATCCCTTCTATTTGAGGCATGACAAGCTCATGACTCAAAACAACGCAGCACATATAAATCTGTTCAGTGGTTTAGCCATTAACACTGTCCTGTGTTACACAGCAAAACCTGAATAAAAGCAACACAAAATTCAATAAATCATTTCTTTTAAAAGAAAACCATTCACCAAAGTGTTTTCAACGTCATCAATTAATTTAGTTTTAACGTATTTGTGATATAGCAAATCAAAATACAAACAAAGTCTTTAGTGCAGTTTTACTGAAAAAAAAAAAAAACAACTCACTAGAGTACAATATTAAATTAACTGTTTTTAGGCTGAAATCTCATATCAACCTGTATTGGTTTCAATATAACCAATAAACTAAGACGAATTAAACAAAAATATGTTGTTTATTTTCTTTTTATCTTTAGTTTGCAACCCAAAGTTATACTAACCGTTGTCTGGTAGTTCTAAAAATCATTATGAATTAAAGTTTTTAGGCCTATAGAACAAACCTAAGTACTTCCAATTGACCTCTATTTATCCAATTTGTTACCTGATATGGGAAACATATCACATTCTATAATTTATGACAAAAACTATATCAAAAATCATTGCTGAACCATTTACTGTACATGCAACTCCTATTTTTCTCTTATCTCTGAGTGTGTGTGTGTGTGTTGCTATGGCCTTGCTGCTCTGTAAGTTTAGTCTACAGTGAGGGTTAACCAATCAGCTCACTGAGTGTCTCTGCTGCTCTCATTGTGGTTGTTAGCATGTCATCAGGAATTTGTGCCTTTTGCACTGAGACATAATACGTTACCAGTTGGTCCTCACACAGTGGTGTGTCTGGTGGGTGTCCTCTTTACCCAAGTCCAATGTGTGGAGGTGCTGTAAACAAAATCTCAAAAGGGTGACAGGTTAGAGTAAACTTGCTTGCGTGCACATTCTATACCTCAGTACAATAAGCAGAGCTTTTGTCAAATGTAAACATTTTGCATTTTGAATGCAAACCACTATACTTGAGATTTTGGTAGGAATTCTCCATTTTGGAATTATTTCAGTAAGTAGGGCTTTGGCTCCTACACTAGCTGACATTATTCTTGATCCAAAAAGAAATCATTTGTGAACCAATGTTGCTTCACCATTGTGAAATAACTGTTTTTCCCTCAATTGTATTTCCGTCATGCTAATCATACTTTTTACACCTGGTTTTAACCCATGTGTCAACTTTGCAAAATTTAGGAAAGAAAAAGCTGGATAGCTTTCTGTTAGGAAGAATGAGCTCTACTGCTTGTACTGAGAGATAAGATGGCAGAGGTCCAAATCAGATAGCATCAGAAACACCTACAACAGAGATGCCCACACGGTTAGAGTCTCTGAAAGAAGAACTGTTAACCTAAAAAAAAAATGAAATCAGGGTTAGTGAGAGGTGTGTCAGAGAGGTCAGGTCATGGTATTCAGACCACCTGTAGCTCTGCAACACCATTGTTTCTCTCGGTCAGCTGGTGTGTGGAGAAGAAAATCAGGGTTAAGAACAGTGCATCTGTTAGAGTGACATTTAGCAATCTAACAGAGTAGTAATATCTAAGGTACCTGGCCACAGAGAGTTTAATTCTGTTCCCACAAAATGTGTGATACAGAATGTGGAACAGGGCGTATTTAATACTTCGAGTTTGTACGTGCTAAAAGACCCATTTTCAGGAAACCCGTAAGTTTTGGACCAATACGGCAGACACTCCAGGCTTTTTTTTCGCACCATGGCACCATGGCATCCACCACGGTTCCCTTAGGGACGTGTGACCCGGATCTCCCCGACCCGTTACCCATCCTACTGGGAAGAAGTACTTCTATCCTACTTACAATCGTCACTGTAAGGCCCGGTTTCTATTTTATCTCGGAAAAACCAAACACGAAAAAACCTAACAGTTTCTGAAAAACTGTTTATTAGATTTACTTCAAAACCTAATTAGATTTGTCCCCCGAAAATCTATAAAGCAAGTCACACCCGTGCGTAGATCAGTTTTATGGTGTAAAAATACCACTGGAGTTCTCACAATTAGGTATTTTTCCCAACCCGTTAAAATACCACCAAAAACACACTCTATACCTATACAAACAACCCAAATGTTTATCCTATCTCAGTATCCAAAGTCAGTAGCCTATTTGTTTCTGGAAGTTTTACTTCAGCCAATTCAAATTACTCTTAATTCAATTTAAATTAGAGTGTGATCTTACCCTGCTGCGTGGAATTGCTTCCGTCTTAATAGATCAGTGTTGGGTCAGTAGAGCCCTCCGTGGTTTCTGATCCTCTCTCTCTGAATGCTTTTTGGGCGAGGTAGAGGCGAAGATCGTTGGATCTCGGATCGCGAGTCCTCAGTAAACCACGGAGTCCCTTTTATCTGACTCCCGCACATGATTATCCCATCCTCGTCGCCATTTGTTATGGAAGTTTCCTTTGCAGCAGGGGAAAGAGTTTGAGAGTTTAGTAAATTGAAACATATAAGACAGACTGAGACTAAAACCAAGTTGGGTTTTTGTATTTTATTAAAAAACATATATATTTGCAAATAGGATCAACATGATTTCACAAAAGGCCGCAGCCCAGTGTGGAGTTAGTTTCTCAAATGAGTGCACAAGAACACTAGGCTTTTATGCATCTTCAGAGTGATAACACACACGCACTTGGATTATTATGACGCTACAATTTTGACAGGCAATCTGATACAAATGAAGACAATCAGATGAATACAAGAGACATCTTGGAGCCATCTCACCTCCTCCTCCCTGTACGACTTTCACCCCCCAGTTACATCTTAACTGGCATGGGAAAACTAGAGATAGTTTTAGGGTGACCTTGTACTTTTATCGGTTCAGGCTCACATAATGTTCCAGACTGCATGTCTCACAAAGTTAGAATGAAAATCTACATGTGGAAAATGAGATAAACTCTTTCAGCATTTGTGAGAGCAGTAAAGTAGAAATAAAACATAAAAATATAAGGAATTGTGCTTAAATGTAATTTTGCCATTACAATTGACTACACCGTCGCCAGTGTACATCGTAGCTGATAAGTACGCCGCCACACCTAGCGTCGTCGCCAGACGTGCCCCTCCCCCCGAAAAAAAAAATTTATTGAGTGAGTTCAAGTTCAATATACAGCCTATAGGTTTAAATGTATTTCAATTCATTCAATATATGTTCCAGGCCCTTTAGCCATTATACAAGTTGCTCTAAAAGTAGCCTACTGACAGTATAAAAATAATACGATAAATTAAATTGTAGTATCTCATCAGCTTATGTGACCTGCGCACTGTTGGAAGAATGCGTAACTCTAACATTGATTGAACATCGGCGCCATCTACTGGATCATTGGCACTAATTGCCTTACTGTTTATAAGCTTAATAGATCTATTTACATGTAACTTTATGTACGTATGTGTATGTATGCATATATACACTTTATTATATACAACTTATATATGTAGCCTATAGTAGTGAAACGTTCATGTTTAACGTTACCTTGTTTATCTTTGTTTTTAGCCATAACGTTATGTCTGTTTCTGTGTTGAAAGCAACACCTAGCCAGACTCAAATTCCCTTGTGTTTACTTGGCCAATAAAGCAGTTTCTGATAAAAATCCGAAAAATACTGTAAGTTCTTTATTTAGTATCTTTGCAGAGACCCCCAATTTAAAAAAATTCGATTTGAGTCAAAGGCACCACGGTCTCGCTGTGTGGGCTGGCTCTCTGTTCTTTATCTAGCTAGTTGGCCTAGCTAAGACCAGCCAAATCACTGACTTATTTATTATGTAATGGGTAAATGTCAATCAAGCACCTTCATATTTGTTTTAACGTTGAATACCCTTAATGGTTAATTTGTTTGTATTTTTTGAGTGAATTGACGTTCATTTTGGGTAACAAGTGGACGCAACTATCACTAAGGCTGCAAGCTCCCCAGCTATATCAGCTGTTATTTTTATGATTTTTATCATATATCTTGTGACTATACCTTCGTTACGGTCCTAAGGAGGCATAAGACAGTTGCTGATTGTTGTTGATTTTGGTTAAATATGCCAAATTGCTATTTTATTTATGATTGTTGTTCAAACGGCATCTGTCTCTTGTTGCTATGGAGACATTTCGAGTGTTCATTCAGCAGTTTAATACTTTTTTTATAAGCATGATTATATTATTAGCCACACATTATGAGTAACACATAAGAACCAGAAAGTAAGCAAAAGAACACTAACAAAATGTGAATCTAAACAATGATAATATACTTTACTCTAGTTCAATATTAGGGGAAAAGTCACCCTGACGACGTAGACGTCTTTAGATAGTGAAGGCGTGTGTTTCACACGTTTGTAAGGCGACGTACTTAGTTTAGACGTCTTTAGTAGGCGTAAATTTAATGGGAATTCTAAACATACGCCGTCGCCACGTCGCCGCCGGAAAATGTTTGTACATGCACTCGCCGCCTAGTCTCCGCTGGTCTCTCGTCTGCAATCCCTATTAAATCAATTCCAAAATTCCACACGGTTTGGCGACGACGGGGAGGTTAACCTGCTCCTTCTCCTTCTCCTTGTTATCCTTTGAATGACACAATCCACTCGCCTTACAGGCTGGAGCCAAACCCAGGCCCGCTGCGTCAAGGAGTAAACCTCTATATAAGGACACCTTATATATACCAACTGAGCTATCTGGGCGCTAGTGTTTACTAATGTAAATGTCACAAATCAATCTGGGTGTCTCCACGGCTTGCAGTGAGTGCACACTCGCCAGACAACGGATGATATTTCGTAACAACAACGGCTAATGTTTGCATGCATGTCTGTCGGGACCAGAATTAATGCTCAGCAACTCGTTTCTATCATCAAGTTTCACAAGACCCCGACAAATGAATGTGAAATAGAGTTGAAGCAATCAGCATGTTTATTTCCTGGTTAGTCGGGAATGTGCCGCCCCCCTCCCCCTTTCGAATGACTGCAAAACTATTGCCACAGTGCCGGTCCTGATGAAGTCTCGGAGCCGCATGGTTTTTGCCATCTGGGTACTCACTGAAGCTTTAAATGTCAAATTACAATAATTTAGGATGAAGTGTTTTCGTTGCCAATCCACGCTGTATTACTCTATGTAAAAAACACAGTCAGACGAGCTCCTTCAGCATATGATGTTGTCATGTCAAGTTCTACGTCACCACATCTTCTGCAGTACATGATTGATAGGTGCAGAGACAGTGAGTGTAGCAGAGTCTCAGCTGGGTCAACTTGTCTCCTCTGCAGCAGTCGTCCCGCTCTCTGGTTCTGGACGTCGGAGAGGACCGCCTGGTGGTGACGGCTCGGCCCTCACTCTTCCATCTGGACATCTTCCATCCCTTCATCATCCACCAGGAGAACAGTGTGGCCCAGTACAACAGCAGCACTCAGGTACATTACACACACACACACACACACACACACACACACACACACACACACACACACACACACACACACAGTATACGCTAGAGATGATCTGATACCATTTTTTGCTTCCCAATTCCGATACCTGAACTTGGGTATCACCCGATGCTGATTACTGATCAGATACCAGTGTGTCATATATTTTATTATGTTTTAACAGCTGTATACTTCCATCCCTGTATGGATATAATATATGTTGACCTGGCTCAAGTTAAACTCTTTGTGAAACATGAACAAACCCAAACAATGAATGCCATAGAACTTTCTTTTATTATCCAGTTTGACAGTCAGTTATAACAGGAAAGGAACATAAATAAACTACTGTAAAGATTTTCTTCGGGGCTACATGGTTTTGATTGGCACATGAACTCCAAAACTTACCGATACCAGCCTTTTAGGCAGTATCGGAAGGCTTTTCCAATACTGGTATCGACATCAGAACATCTCTAGTACGTACTGCACACAATTTGTTTTCATCCGAGCCCTTATGTCCCCAGCACTTTTAACACACATCGACGGCCTTGGAAATGCTCCAGTACAAAACGGTTCAAGAGAGTGAAAATTCTGCATCTGTTCAATGTTGAGAACACAAAACCTTTCGAACCCAAACACGCACGTTGTAGCTTCTGTGCATTATCATGACTGTGCAAAAAATAAAACACACACATATACACATTAATTGCGATTAATTGCATTGTCATAGTTAACTCGCAATTAATCGCACATTTTTATCTATTCTAAATGTCCCTTGATTTCTTTTTGTCCCATTATTTTTTTTTTCCTTCTTCATTTTAATGCTCTTATCAACATGGAAAAGTGGATCGGGTTGCTTTGTGCAAATGTTTTTTTTTATTGAAAACAACATTGGCATATACTGTAGTGTTCAATTTCAACATTCTTGTATTGCATGTGAAAAAACTACAAAGTTTGTTAGGCCAAAAAGAACTTTAATCTCACGATAAAAAAAATTACGGCGTTAAAATGGGTTTGCGTTAACGCCATTAATAACGCGTTTAATTGACAGCACTAATATATATATATATATATATATATATATATATATATATATATATATATATATATATATATATATATATATATATATATATATATATATATATATATATATATATATATATATATATATATATATATATATATATATATATATATATATATATATATATATATATATATATATATATATATATATATATATATATATATATATATATATATATATATATATGTATATATGTATATGTATATATATATATATATATATGTATATGTATATATGTATGTATATGTATATATATATATATATATATATATATATATATATATATATATGTATATATATATATATATATATATATATATATATATATATATATATATATATATATATATATATATGTATATATATGTATATATATATATATATATATATATATATATATATATATATATATATATATATATATATGTATATGTGTATGTTACTCTTTAACAAAAAGGTCTATCTCTGTAGGGATCTTTTCCATAAGGTTATCAAAAACATCACTTTTAGTGGACGAAATCGAACATAAAAAACATATATTTGCCCTGTATGATAACGTTGG
This sequence comes from Perca flavescens, assembly GCF_004354835.1. Classification (NCBI taxonomy): domain Eukaryota; kingdom Metazoa; phylum Chordata; class Actinopteri; order Perciformes; family Percidae; genus Perca; species Perca flavescens. The sequence goes on along the minus strand of NC_041345.1, from coordinate 24,647,869 downwards.
AGCCCGGTTCGTTGCTGCCGGTTACAGCGTCCTCGTTCAATACTGGACCATTTTCAAAGATTCTGTATATTGGTCACCTAGACACCAATGCATGGGGAAATAGGGTCCAGGTTGAAAAACTACAACGAAATGACCCTTTAACTGCCTCAACTCACCAATGGTCCGACTCATTTGAAGTTATTTTATTACGTGTACAGAATACAGAGAAGCACTTGTTGGTTAACGATGCTAATTAAGGTAGTATGTATAAAATCAAAAGAAAATCACGCAAACAACAAGAACGTCAGTTTTTGTGAGGCGCACAAAACATTGTTTTCACATTTCCAAGGCAATGTTGCTGCCAGTCCCACCACGAGCATTTACAGTATGTTCTTGTTCCATGTGAGCATATGCGCAACACTAGGACTTTAAAACTCCTGTATGTCAGGCAGCAGTTGAAGTGCCTCTCGGCAATAATTGTTCCTAGCTGCTTTGTTTGTAGTGAAGCAATTTGAATTTCTAGAGGCAGATAGTCCTCTGTCCATCACCTTACACGATGGAATCCTCGAAGTCCCGTTCTAGTCAAGCTAGTTTAAGGAACCCACTAAGAGTCCATCTGTATTTTGACTGGCCTGGTCTTCAGCAGGGCAGTTTCACTCCAAACTGGTCCAATACCGGCGTTTGGTCAGTGGCCCTCAGCGTCTGATACAGACGCACCATTTAGTGCCTGTATTAGACGCACCCGGCGTTCAACTAACTAACTAATTAAAACCCACACAGACTCATTGCCTTTCTCTATGGGGACCGATCATGCTTACTATTGTGCAAAGGCCTATTCTGAGCCAGGAAAAACCCTGGCAACTACTGTAGTGCAAAACTCCTGATTAGTGGGAGAGGTTGGGGTTGGTGGATGGGTCAAACAAACAGACTTTTACCCAGGAGACCGCTGTTTGCGTCCCGCATGAAAGCCAAAAGTAAACGCTGACTTTTTAAAAAGTTATGGAGCCTATGCAATAACTTTATTACCTTACGTTCCTTAGGTAACGTAACGCCACAAACGCAAGTTACATAGCAAAGGTTTAACCCAAACCACCATCTTTTCCTGAGCCTAACCAAGTACTTTTTGTTGCCTAAACCTAACAAAGTAAACATAAAACCAAAATAAACTTGCGTTTTGAGGTTTAATTTTTTTTTCAAGAACACTGCATGTAACAAGCGGAAAGTGACTTGCGGTCACCGACATGTCCATAGCGGACGCTAAAGCGGTTTCTAGAGCACCATAGTTTGAAGCGTGGGGCCACTGAACAAGTGTCGGCATTTGACGAGTAAGGAGTGAGAATGTCTCGTCTTCAGCTGTTCGGGGTAAGTCTAATAGTTCTTTAAACATGTTTTGTTTAAAATGCGTGCGGCCTTTGAAAGATTTCACCCTTGCAACCATGAAAATCACAAGTCACGGGTGTACTTTGTGCCTTCATCTCTCATTCCCCTGTCTGGCATTGCCATATTATCAGTCATTACATACATGTAAACAATATCAGGGAAGCGTGTGTTGATCCAGCGAAGCTACTCTGAGTCAGACTGGAAGGTTGCAGGTGAAGGGATGTCTGGTTCATCTGATACGCCTGTTGCGTCTGATGCGTCTTTGTCTGGTTCGTATAGTTCGCCTAGTTCGCCTATGTCTGGTTCGTCTGGTGTGTCTGATACGCCTGTTGCGTCTGATGCATCTGATGCATCTGATGCGTCTTTGTCTGGTTAAATCAGCTATGTCTGCAGTTGGTGCAGTGTCCCCATGTCCATGCTGCGTGTGCTCTGGTGACATCCGTTTTCAGTGCTGTCCTGTGAACACATGAAGATAAGAAGAACTATGTCACACGTGATAGAATTTTGTCTTTAAAAGGGCAGCCTCAAATGACATAAAAAATAAATACAGTATAAGAACATAAAAGATACCTATAAAAACAATGACCGTACAAACAGCGCAAAAACAAACGTAAAACTGAAAAAGTAATGGAGCAGGATATGTGGCTATTTATTTATATGTTCAGAATGGGTGGAAAGAACAAAGAGTACAAAAATGTTTAAAAAAAGTACTACTACTTTCATGAACTTTTACTTAAAAGGACAATTCCGGCGCAAAATGAACCTAGGTGTTAATAACATATGCGTACCGAGTTGAACCTTCTCGGATACTCGCTACTTGGAAAACAGTCATGACCAGACGAACGCCATGCAACCAGTAACCAGTAACCTAGCTCAAACACAGCGTTCGTGATTTGACTGCTCATGACTGTTTTCCAAGATGGCGTCCGCATGTAAACATTAACACTACTGTCTTTATAATCTAACTTTTTAATAAACTGTCTGTACACTTACAAAGTTCTCAATGTTTTGGTTTACATGTAGGGACCCTCATTATGCTACAGTTGAAGTGTGTTGCTATTTTGAGCCTTGTTAGTGATACAGAAATAGTGATTTACCCAAAGGGGTAAGCCAGCCTCCACAAAGCGTAGCTCCTATGGAGCCATTTTGTTGCCAACAAGCCGTCACGGCGTCACATTGTCCATTTCCTTAACTGTCTATGGATTTACCATGTGCCCCGAAAGCTACCGTTAGCAGCTAACCTTTGCGGTAGCTTGTTTAAAGCTAGAGATGCATTTGATTAGCATGAAAACATGTCCTAGAGAATGGTCGATTTGGTACACGTTATTAACCCCTAGGTTCATTTTGCGCCGGAATTGTCAAGTACAAGTAAAATTACTGGTATAAACATTTATTCAAGTAAAAAGTAAAGAAAAAATTTTTTACTCAAAATTAACTCAGAATAAAAGTTACTTAGTTACTTTTTAAAAAACCTCTGCTGGGGATTAGGGGGGATGGGGGTTGGATTGTACTGACTTTTTCCGGGTGTAGAGTTCTGTTAGGGGGGGCTTGGGGAGAGCCAATTATATTACCAGTCTAATTTATTATCCGGGCAAGTTTTGTTTTGTGTCCGATGGTGAGGACATCGTACCAGGTTGAGTAGATATAGTAGAGGTTGTTACACAGTACTGACAATGTTTTCATGTGGTGTACCGACACAACATATTTTTAATGTTTTCACTTGCCTGGGATTCATCTGAATCCGTGTCTATCGGCGGTATAGTGAACGCTGCGTCTGCTCCTTCAGAGGCCGCCTTTGATGCTCTGTCTTTGCATACATTCTCTGTCCATTGGAAGAAGGTTTTATTGTCCCATGCCGGTCCCATTGCTTTCAGCTTTGCAAGAGCCATCCCGCTAGTTATGCACACACCCACTCGATTTAACCATTTAAAACGTCTTCTTGAGCCACTATGGCACATAACCAGAGCATTCGTGTACATATGTGCTGACATTGACTCGCAGCGTGCGTTCAGGAGTATCGCCCCAGCCATTGGTAATCGGTATTTATTAATCCTTCTGGGGGGGTTAGGGCGTATTCTTGAAGTAGCGGTAGCGGGCTCAATGGAGACAGTGCTCGCGCACTGTAAAAACTTGAGAAAGGTCGGTGCGTTTGTCCTCCACTCTTCAACAACATTCATCCATTTAAAGTTCTTTAGGTCTTCGATGCTGGTCCGTCGGAGAATAGATGTGAATTTCCGGCTTGTTAGCTTCTTGCACTCGTTTCTGATAATATTAGTCATCTCGTGGACCATAAAATCAAACATTCCAGGGACAGACAGAAGTGCGTGTGGGATTCTGTGCAGAGTTCCTTGAACAATGTGGTGGAGTACCCTCTCCATGGGTCCACAGACAATCCGACTTTTTAGGGATTTTGCTGTTCTTATGGTGACCTTTTTGAAAACAAAGGATTGGAAACGTGTCAATGATTAGGCTGTACGACTGTCACCATTTTCTTTTTCAGCACCAACAAAAGATTGACACATGATTTCCATAACTGCTTGTCATTACATGTCCAACATTGGATGTTCAGTGTTGTGTCTGCATTTCCTTTTAATAACAAACCTTTGATTGCTTTTTCATTGGAGGTTTTGTGCTTGCAGACGGTGTTGGTGCACCACGTCCCGACGACCCGGCTTTAGTTGTTGCAGGGAGAGGCGACGGTGTGCTTTGACCAGGTTGTGTCGTGGTATAGCTGCCATCCAGTTGAATCTAAATAAGAGGGAGGAAGACTCTGTTATTATCATGGAAATGGTAACATCAACCCTCATCCTACCACTTCGGGTACCTGCAGACCCCAGAGGAATACTTTTTTGTCATAGCTCACAGGTGCTTTATTCAATCATTCCAATTGTTCATGAGTCTGTCAGGCAATTTGTTCCTATGGACCAAAAAAAGAAATAAAAGTTGCCTTGCCTAGCCCTACAACCTCCTTGTCTGTTACCAGGGCATAGATAACCCTGTTGTACCTGTCTGTTTTAGAGGAAGTCTAAAGTTAACTTAAACGCAGTGTTGTGGCAAAGTCATCTTTACTCAAGTCCCAACTAAGTCTCAAGTCATTTGGTCCAAGTCACAAGTTATTTTCTTTGGGGCAAGTCAAGTCACAGGTTATGTTAAGTTGAGTCCTTAGTTAAGGGAAGTCAAGTCCCAAATCAAATCACTTTTTTACTGTAGTATCAGCTCTTTTAGGGTTAGAGATAGATTGAGGCAAGATATTAGTAGGATCTTTGATGTTACGTGTTGCCATAGCAAGGAGTTGGACTGACAGCCAGTCATCCAATCATGACAAACGCATATCAGGGAGCTTTTTGAGTCGTCCAATCACGATTCACAGTTTGCGCTGCTGCCACTGCATAGCGTCTCAAGTCCCCATCTCTGCTTAAACGCACTACGACAGCTTTCAGCTCTCCTTTATATTCTATCGCAGCGGACGTTGTTTGCATGGAGGTTTGAAAAGTGTAACCACACTTGCGACTGCTTTACCGGCATTGCCGTGACTTACTGTGACTCTAACAAGCTGCAGAGGCGATGTAATGTTAGTTTTTGTCCTCTGTAGTTGCAACGTAATTTGGTCGGTACCCTAAAAAGTACAGAGTTTGGTACCCAACCCTAATTGTAATTGGGATAAAAGCTGCATGATGGTGGTTTCTTACAGGAGTTTGTTCTTGTATGTTAAATATGTTGGTAGGATGAGGGTTAACGTGTGGGCTAAAGTAGATTGAAAAGACAAATTAGATTCAATTGAAAAGGAAATGAATGAGTTACTATGAAGGGGGATGAAATAATACAAACCAGCAGTGGTTGTAAATTCAGGGCGGGGGCTCCGCCAGCAGAAGTCTGGACAGTAGGTTGCATCTGAAGCTGATCAGTCTGGACCAGCCTGGTCACACATTCCTGGATTGTTAAGGCAGACTGTAAGCAAACAGAACAGCTATTAATTAATTAATGGCAGTGTCTACGGAGTTAGTACATTCGTGGATAATTTTAAAAAGGCAGAGTAAAGACTGATCTAATCAACACAAAGTGCTTATTGTAAAATAAAAACACCAGCGCTACCCATAGATGCTTCTCCTGAGTGTAATTAATTTTTCCCAAACGTGGAATCACAATGAACTGCAGCACGGGACTTGAGTAAGATTAAGCTTTCCATTAAAGGAACAGTTAGATTTATATCTTGTCATCATCTACTCACCCCCATATCAGCCAAAGCTCCATTTGAGGTTTGGGTCTACGTAACATACAGCCCTTCGTTTTTGCCCTTTTCAGAACACTAAAGAAACAAGTGGGGCTGTAAGGATCTGGTATACAGTAATTCAATGATTAATGATCCAACAGCATCGATGCAAAGTGAAAATTGCTCCCACTTTCTGTTTATTCTTTTTATTTAAAGAATAACTTGTTTTTCATTTAAATGTCTAGAAGAGTTTAGTAATCAAATTGTAAAATCCTTCTTGAGTTGTCATCTATAAATGGGCATATTGATAATGTCTGGTATCGATCCCAGGACCCTGAATTGAATCAAACCATATCGTGGCAGATTTTGTGATATCAGCAAATATCGCATCGTTCTCCAATATCGCATCGTTCTCCAAAGAATTGATACAATACGGTACTTGGATTTATACCCCTAGAAAGATCTATTGGCTTCAACTTGTTTGCTCGCTAACTCAATGTGTGTTATGAGTAGAGCTGGATTTGAATATTCAGAAATGTGTTCGATGGATAGGTATGCGATTTTCATTTTTGGAATTTGAATATCAATTTTTTGGAGAAAAAAAAACGTGCATGCAGGCTGAAATTTTTGCTGTGGTGTTTTGTCGGCTAACTTATGCAGCGCTATGTCCTTCATCTCAGCCAAGAACGGAGAAGGAGTTTGTACGGGTCTGTATGGTTACACTGCATCAGCCTAGTGTCGTTTTCAGGCAATTTGAAGCTTCCAATATTTGCTGTTTATAAGTACCGAAGTGTCGAGGCTCCAAAAATTGGTATTCTGTAAAGCCCTAGTTACGAAGACACACAAACTAAGAGTTTTAACTGATATGTGGGGGAGTAGGTCATGATGGAATATTCATTTTAAAGTGAAGTTTACAAACCAGAACTGGCTGTGAATGCGGTACTGCTGGGGCCATGGTAACAAGAGTCTTCCTCACTGCTCCGTCATCAGACGACAGGGCCGTAGGCTGAGGTAGAGGCTGGGGCTGAGACCCAGGTTTCAGACTACAGATGGCAGACTATAGTAGAGAAAATGAAAGACATGACACGGTAACACATTTTAACTCGGCTTTGACAGTCAATACCAATTTCCATGGCATTTTATTTTGAACTGAGATGGTCTTGTTGCAATTTAAGAATATCTATTAGCTCATTACTTGGCAGGGTTTCTACAGGTGTTGTAAAACTGTAGGCTAACCTTAACTGAATCTGCAGACCAAACTACTGGAATGGTAGTTGCAGGTTTCTTGCCAGCTGCTTCATCATCAGTAGTCTGAACAGTTGGTTGAGGTGCATGCTGGTACTCCAGGTGGAGCTGGGATTGGGGCTGTGGCCTGCTACAGCACATATCCACAGCTGGATTTCGTGCTGTCTGGCTCACAGCTGCCTACAGTTTACAAAAAAAGAACTTCAGCATAGACAGAAGGATGTGACAGCTATTTTTGGTATTTGTGTTACGTGTTAACAACACATGAGATCAAATTGTACAAAGTGAGACGGAGAGCGTTCAGTAAATATAGTAAAAAAAGTGAATAAGCAAAATGTTCTGAGTGGCAGAAAATGTTTCACAGTCTGAATTATTTGGTAGTAAATGTAAGAACATTTGTTTCTCAATTAAATATTAATAAACGTCCGTAACATTCAAGCCATTGCCAAATGAGTTGCTACAAAGCTAATTTTGACTATCAGCTGCACACAACTCTCTCTGGATTTCTCAGTACGGCTATGTCCGGTAAATTTTGCACGCAGAAACTCAAGTGAAGATAATTACCTCTTCTGAAGAGTCCATGTTTTTTTAAACCTCTGTGTCCTCCTTGGCTACTAGCAACTGTGTGGAGAAGGGGTGGGGGTGGCGCGCGGTCATGGAAGGATTGTATCATAATGTTGTTGTCATTACTTAGAATTCCTCACGGGGGAGACAGAAACAACGCACTTTAGCTTTAATTATTGCACTTATGTTTCAAGGGCCCCACATATGCCATTTTCAACGCATTCTCATGAACGGGTTTGTACGATATTGTACAAAAATGTACGCACAACAATTAAGTTTGGGAAAAAGATTGTGCTTTGAATTTAAACACTCTCTGGTAACAAACACGTGTTTTCTGCTTATTATGTAATGGGCCTGTTTCACTTGATGCAAAGGTTTGTTTTTGTGATTAAAATAAATTTAAAATATTAACCTAACATCCGTCTTCCTGAGTGCAGAATTGCGGAAATGTGTTTATAGCTTTAATTGACAACGAAACACGTGCATATCAGGCAGACTGCATGCCGCAGCGCATTGAGCGCTCAGAGCGCAACAATGGAAGTCTATATTTCCACATAGTTGTCAAGGCCGATAGTGATGAACCTGTTGGTTATGTTCAATGTAGGGGTTGCGGAGTTATCATAAAATATGATAGCAAGAGGACTGGGAATTCCGCCACCCAGCGGCATGTGGATAACCTTTGTAAGTCACCTGGGCTACAGCAGCCGAGCATTGCTGCCTTTGGCATATGTTAATTTTATTTCAATTATATGATTGGGCCTATTGTGTGCGCCTGTGTTAACGTGTGCTTGTTGCCCCATGTGCGCGCTCACTCTGCTGATGCGCTCATCTGTTGAAATTTCTGAGTGCCTTACAGTTGCTCAATAAAAGCGGGCTTTCCACACAAACAAACGTAGCCTACATGTGTCATTAGTATGAGAAAAAAATTTGATTTTAACGGTGCCGGGTCGGGCTCGGACATAAATCTCTTGATGCCTGTCGGGCTCGAGCCGGGTTCAGTCACGGTTCTGTCGGACGCGGGCCGGGCTCGGACAGAAAAATTCGGCCCGATCCCACCCCTAGAAGGGAACTCCGCTCCCCAGCTTTACAGCGCTCTGTTTTATAACCCACCCATCCACCCTGACCTCCTCCCTACGTGGTCCACAGCATTCTTATGCGCCACACTGGCAGGTGTACCAGAATAGTCATGTAATAAAAAAATAAAAACTATGCTGAGAGTCTCTACTGTGCTTTTTTTTTGTCATTTAAGGGCACGCTGATTCTGTCCACTGCTGTCAGTGTCAGACTTTTGACAAGATTCTCTGCAAGACTTCTACATGTGTGGTGAAACTGTTGGCTCACCTTAACTGAATCTGCAGACCAAACTACTGGGACTGTAGTTGCAGGTTTCTTCTTCACTGCTTCATTATTAGAAGCCTGAACAGTTGGCTGAGGTGCATGCTGGGACACCGGATTGAGCTGGGATTGGGGCTGTGGCCTGCTACAGCTTGCCTCAACAGCTAGATTTCGTCCTGTCTGGCTCACAGCTGCCTACAGTTTACAAAAAAGAAGAATTTTAGCATAGGCAGAAGGACTTAAGTGACAGGTATTATTGGTGTTTGTGAAACTTGTTAATGACACATGAGATCAAATTGTACAAAGTGAGACTGGGTATGCAGTAAATATGTAGGTGGCAGCAAATATTTCACAGTCTGAATTATTATATTAAAAACTGTTGGAAAATTTGTTTCTCAATGTAATTCTTGCATTTAAAGGTGCACTATGAATTCCTGCATGACATCACTTCTATTGACGTTCCAAGTAAATATCAAAGAAAGCTTGCCCCTCCCCCATGTTTCCGTAACTGTCATGACTAACTGACTAACTGTCACTAACCCCACCCTCTCCCCCAACCATCTTGTCGGTGATTGGCTGGAGTGGTTTGTTGTATTTTGGTGCACAGCCTGTGCCCCTAGTGTTTGTTTGACGTTTACGACCTCTGTGTTTCTCCCGAGACCGGGATTTTTCACAGTGTATTCAGGGGGCAGGCAGCTAGCGGATCAAGGAGAGATGCCTATGATTTGAGACAAGAATGAAATTGCGCTGAAATCATGTAGGAACTCATAGTGCACCTTTAAGTTTTCTGGATACACCATACTCAAACATATGCATACATACTGTGGCTGAGACCAAGGTTTCAGACTACAGACTGACGATTACAGTACAGACAGAAAGAAGAAAGAAATATTAACACATTTTAACTTGGCCTTGACTGCAGACACCAATTTCCATGGCATTATATTTTGAACTAGGATGATCTAGTAGCCATTTAAGAATAACTATTAGCACATTTCTTGGCAAGATTTCTACATGTGTGGTGAAACTGTTTGCTCACCTTAACTGAATCTGCAGACCAAACTACTGGAACTGTAGTTGCAGGTTTCTTTTTCACTGCTTCATCATTAGAACCCTCAACAGTTTGCTGAGGTGCATGCTGGGACTCCGGGTGGAGCTGGGATTGGGCCTGGGGCCTGGTACAGTTCGTCTCAACAGTTGGATTTCTTGCTGTCTGGCTCACAGCTGCCTACAGTTTACAAAAGAAGAATTTTAGCATAGGCAGAAGAATGTAAGTAATGGGAATTATTGGTATTTCAACTGACATGATGGGTGAGCAGGTCATGACAAAAAGTGAAGTTAACAAACCAGAACGGGCTGTGAATGCAGTGCTGGGGGTATGATGACAAGAGTCTTCCTCGCTGCGCTATCATCAGATGACAGGCTATTTGGCTTAGGTAGAGGCCGGGACTGAAGCTGAGGTAGAGGCCGGGGCTGAAGCTGTGGCTGAGGCCGTGACTGAAGCTGTGGCTGAGGCCGTCTCTGAAGCTGTGGCTGAGGCCGTCTCTGAAGCTGTGGCTGTGGCTGAGGCTGTGGCTGTGGCTGTGACTGAAGCTGGGGCTGAAGCTGTGGCTGTGACTGAAGCTGAGGCTGAGGCTGTGGCTGTGGCTGTGGCTGTGGCTGTGGCTGAAGCTGTGGCTGAAGCTGTGGCTGAGGCTGAAGCTGTGGCTGTGGCTGAAGCTGTGGCTGAGGCCCAGGTTTCAGATTGCAGACAGCCAACTACAGTAGAGAAGATGAAAGACAAAAAATTTTAACAAATTTTGTATCTTTGCTTATGTGCTTTTAAGCTTTGTATGTGCTTTTTTAAGCTTTTTTTCTCTGTGTTTATTTACTTCTTGTCTGTTTTCTATTCCAACCCAACCTGCCAGGGACTACAGACTGAGATGGTCTGGTAGCAATTTGAGAATAACCATTAGCATACTTCTCTTCCTACATTTGTTTTGAAAATATTACCTACTTAAATTTCACACATGTATGCATGTATGCATGCAAGCTTGCTTATGTAACCCATAAGCTAAGTTAGGCTGTGTCTTTAACTGCTTGTTAATGTTCGCGTAAGCTAAGTAAGGCTGTGTCTTTAGCTGCTTGCTAATGTTACCGTAAGCTAAGTTATTCTGTGTCTTTAGCTGCTTGATAATATTACCAATAAGCTAAGTTAGGCTGTGTCTTTAGCTACTTCCTGATGTTACCGTAAGCTAAGTTAGGCTGTGTCTTTAGCTGCTTGCTAATGTTCCCCATAAACTAAGTTAGGCTGTGTCTTTAGCTACTTGTTAATGTTCCGCATAAGCAAAGTAAGGCTGTGTCTTTAGCTGCTTCCTAATGTTACCGGTAAGCTAAGTTAGGCTGTGTCTTTAGCTGCTTACTAATGTAACCGTAAGCTAAATTGGGCTGTTTCTTTACCTGCTTGCTAATGTTCCCGTAAACTAAATTAGGCTGTGTCTTTAGCTGCTTGCTAATGTTCCCCGTAAGCTAAGTTAGGCTGTGTCTTTAGGTGCTTGCTAATGTTACCGGTAAGCTAAGTTATTCTGTGTCTTTAGCTGCTTGATAATATTACCAATAAGCTAAGTTAGGCTGTGTCTTTAGCTGCTTGCTAATATTACCCATAAACTAAGTTAGGCTGTGTCTTTAGCTACTTGTTAATGTTCCGCATAAGCAAAGTAAGGCTGTGTCTTTAGCTGCTTCCTGATGTTACCCGTAAGCTAAGTTAGGCTTTGTCTTTAGCTGCTTGCTAATGTTACCCATAAAATAAGTTAGGCTGTGTCTTCAACTGACTTGGTGGTGAGAGATCATGACTGAATGTTCATTTTAAAGTGAAGCTAACAAACCAGAACTGGCTGTGAATGCAGTACTGCTGGGGCTATAGTAACAAGAGTCTTCCTCACTGATCCATCATCAGATGACAGGGCTGTTGGCTGAGGTAGAGTCTGTGGCCCAGGTTTCAGACTACAGACTGCAGACTACAGTAGAGAAGATGACAGACAAAAAAAATACATTTTAACTTGGCCTTGACTGTGTGTTGTGAAACTGTTCGCTTCAATGATTTCCATGTACTATCTTACATTTTACCATTAAATGAACAATATGCAACTATTCATAAAAGCAAAATAAAAACACTGACTTGAAATAGGGAGAATGGTGCCTCGGTTACTCATGTTGCACTATGTAACTTTGGTGAGCGCGTACGATCTCCCAGAAGAAATGCATAACACCTCACTGCACTAAGTCAGACACCGCCAACTGATTTGGGTGGGGTTTGGGTTTAATTTTAAGTGAAGTTTACAAACCAGAACTGGCTGTGGAGGAAGTTCTGCTGGGGTCATGGTGACAAGAGTCTTCCTCACTGCTCCATCATCAGACGACAGGGCCGTTGGCTGAGGTAGAGGCTGGGACTGAGGCTCAGGTTTTAGACTACAGCCAGAAGACTACAGTAGAGAAAATGAAAGACAAGTAACACGTTTCAACTTGGCCTTGACTGCTGATACCAATTTCCATGGCATTCCATTTTGAGCTGCAATGGTTTTGCTGCCATGCCAGACCTATCGCCACAGCACTGTGTCAGTCCTAGACTATCGTCTAGTAGCAATTTAATAGGGGTGTGGAAAAATATCGATTCACATTTGTATAGCGATTCAAGCTCTACCGATTCAAAATCGATTCATAGAATTCCAAAAGTATTTGTTTTTCTTTTTCGTTTAGTTTGTCCATCACCCAGAGATAAACATTAAAGACATGGACGAACAACAACCTAAAGTACTTAACATGCCAGTCAACCAACGCACTCTTTCAATGCTCTAAACTCACACCGAACTCAAAACTTTGCAGTTTTTAGTTGCAAAAGTTTTTATTTTTGTATGAAGACCTATAAAGTAATATCAAACTACATTTAATGTGTTGTGTTTCTTTTCTTTTAAATTGTATGTGTACTGCAATAACATGGGAAAAGTAACTACATTTACATACTGTGAATAGTTTGTTTTTTTAATCGATAATCGAAAAAAATATGAATCGAGACCTACCAACTCGATTATTAAATCAAATCGATTTTTTTTTTCCCCAAGCCCTAATTTTGCTTCTCAGATCTTTACATGCAACGTTAGGCAAAGAGGTGATGTAGGTAAATCGAGACGGCCGATATAATCTCTGGACAACTTTTGTATTAGGAAAGTCACAGAAAAGTTGTCATAGAAAACAACTTTATAGCTGGCTTACGTTATCCAGAAACATGATTATCAATGGCAGGACAGTAGGAGTCTACATTTAGCCTATATGTATCGAATCTTATTTTACAACAGTTGCAGGACCACAACAACTTGTGAACGCACCTTGGGAAAGCCCAGACGTCTCACAAGACTCTCGATGTGGAGCTTTTTTCCCACACCGCCATCAGTTGGAGTTGATTTCCGTTTTCTGGCTCGACCCCCAGTCGCAGTTGTTTTGGTATGCGCCACTGACATTGACTTGACCAACGTACCGATCCGTTCCGCTTCACATGAGCTTCTGTGGTATCGGTTTAATAAATTTCTGCAAGCTCCACATACGGCTAATAGGTCGTCTGTGGTTTCAACGACGAGTCCAGTGAGCTCCTCCAGAGCTAAAGTATAGGGAGGCTTCACCTCTCGGGCACCGATAATCAAATTATGTTTGTCTTTTTTAACAGTAAAAGGCTTCTCACATACTCGACATACCTCCTTTAATTTTTTATGTGTCGTTATGGTTTCGTTTTCTTCTTCTTTTATGTGTTTTAATGGCGGTTGGCAATCAACCGTATTCTTTTGCTGGGAGTTAGCATCGTTAGCCATTTTGCTTCTACTTCGTCTTCTGCTTCTATGGATTTATTGGTGGATGGCAAACCAACTTTAAAGGTGCACACCGCCACCTACTGAGTCGGAGTGTGTAGGATCATGGCATTAGATTTTATATGGATTTACCCATAGACTAGTCTCACATACCTATCTTCTCAACGCTGATCTAGTAAGGAAACAATAAAAAAAATATTTAATCAATAAATCACACCCTATTTCCTAATCCTGTCTGTATTAACCTACCAACCCCCTTCTGATTTCCCTAAAGTCCTGTCCTGTGCTCGGTGGTCCTTGTCTCATTTAATAGCCTTCTAATGTCTCCCTCTCTGAATTATATTATGCATGATGAGTTCTACATCTTCCGGAATGCTACACCACTGACAAGGATTTGATAGATTTTTCCATATACGTGGATTGAAAACCTATGTGTATTGCCCATATCTCGCTTCAAATGTTTTCAGAAACATATTTTAGTGCCTATACCATACAGCTGAAAAATCCAACAGTTTAAGAAGGCAGGCAAGCAGGCTGGCCCCAGCAAGTGTATATATGTGTGTGTGTGTGTGTGTGTGTGTGTGTGTGTGTGTGTACATTCCATTCAGGGCCACCATACCTCACGGGCCACCTCCAGGTGCCCCTTTATCTGAGATGTGTACAACGGCCCCTTGTTCAACACTATAGCCACACCTTATCATCCCTGTCCTTTTTACAGGATTTTTAGTTTCTCCAGATCTTCAAACCATGTTAGTGGAAGCTGTGTCATCTGTGAGTAATCCTGCAGTGAATTTCCTCCATGCACACATTTTGGGCCTGTATGGCACAGCAGCAGTCTGCAGATGTGAGCCAGTGAGGCACATTACCTATAGTAATTTGCTGACAGCACCATCTGAAGCACAGCATGAACTAAAGTAGGCCTATAGCACCATTGTGTAATCTGATGTTCCATTGGCACAACAAAGCAGTGTCAGAAAACACTATACAAATACAACGGCTGCTACAGAGTCAGCTCAAGGCTCTTGATATATCATGTCAGTGCTGGGGAGATACATCTGGCTCTAAGTTGATCTCTAAGAGATGGGTGCTTTTATTTTGAAAGTTACCGTATCGGAAGTGTTGTTGCTACGTTGAACACCGGTGCGACATCTCACTTCAACCAACTGGCACTGGTGGAAAGCAAGGTAAACACATTTTGTGTGTGTGTGTGTGTGTGTGTGTGTGTGTGTGTGTGTGTATAGAGAGGAAGGACACCGTAGTAAACACGCATTACCCACAGCAGCTAGTGAAATGGTTATAGAAAACAAAGAGGGAAGCCAGTCGTGCTAGTATGCACTGCTATTAAGGTAGCTATGCTAACTTCTCAGAACATGGACAAACCTCACAATGAGACACCGTGGTGAAGTTGGTTTTATATTGGACGTTGGCTATTCGACACATTAGAAAAATGAATTCTGCAGCTTTCCCTTTTGACCTATTGATGTCAAACCACTTTTGGTGAACTCCAACTGTCACGCATTGGCCGTGAGACACACGCATTTGAAAGGTTTCACACGCTCACACGCCACACCCCCGATTTCTCACGCTGAAGTGTCAACTCGGTCGCAAAATTACGAATCCCACTATGGCCACGCCAAGACCCGCCCTACAAAGCAGCTCGATTGGTTGGGGTTAGGACCAGTATGGACGCCTGGCCAATAGTATTGTGTGAATGCTATTGAAGAGCGGGTCTTGGCGTGGCCATAGTGAGAAAACATTTTTGCAACCCGGTCGGTCAAATGCCTGAAATATGAGTTTATCTATAGATCTACCTATTGAGCCGCTCGTGATCGACTAGTTATGTTTTGAGAGACGCTGAGGGGGTTCAGGAGCGATACTGGGAAACTTTGGGTAACTATTGTGCATCTCGAACCTCTGTGCATCTCTAAATGTAACTGTAAATAATTCATTAAATGTTTTGTAAAATGTACGCATGGCACAGAAGACGAGGGCCAAACATTACTGGGCCTTGGCACAAAAAAAGTTTGAGAAAGGCTGAGATATGACACATGCACAAAATGAGCCATGCTGTGTCTTTTGTCTTGCTGTTGGTATTTTTCAGTCTATTTTCTGCTGCACCTTATGGTGGGGAAAGAACTTGATTGAAGAATGAATTTCCCTCACTGCCTAATCTAATGAGATTTGGTCTTTGGCCACCAGTCCCCCTGGTGTCCAAAAAAATGGTTATTTCTATTTATTTAGTTTGAAAGGATTAGAATGTATGTAAATCAGTGGTTTTCTTTCTTTAGAATTCCAGTGGTCCTAGTAGATCCCTTTGGTAGACCAATGTTAATTTAACTTTGGGTCCCTGGTGCCTACACTGAGAATCACTTGTGTGTGTGTGTGTGTGTGTGTGTGTGTGTGTGTGTGTGTCTGTCTGTGTGTGTGTGTGTGTCTGTGTGTTGTAGTAGTAAAGAGAGAGAATGGGAGGTGGACCTGGTCACCACAGACCCAAATCTTCTCAGCTGTTGCTATTGTCATATGCTGCACTGTCTCTTCATGTGGCACATTATGTTTGGCACATTGTATGGGTCACTTCTTATATCATAACAAGGTAATATAATGTGTAATCATGTGATGACTGATTAACAGTAATGTAAATGCCCTAATACCTGTTGATACTACAACAATGCAAAGTTTGCAGGTTTGCACATATCATGTAAGTCTCGATTTCTCCATTTCTTTGCACAAAACTCTCCAGAAAGTGCCATTTAATGGTTTATTTTAAGCAAAATTTGGGTTCGCCCCACCAAATCTCACTTCAAGGTTTTTGGAAAAGTTGGCAGCTCTGTGTCTGACTGCCCAGTTGTTTCTTTTAAAGGTCCCATGGCATGACAATTTCACTTTATGAGGTTTTTTAACATTAATATGAGTTCCCCCAGCCTGCCTCTTGTCCCCCAGTGGCTAGAAATGGTGATAGGTGTAAACCGAGCCCTGGGTATCCTGCTCTGCCTTTGAGAAAATGAAAGCTCAAATGGGCCGATCTGGAATCTTCTCCTTATGACCTCATAAGGAGCAATGTTACCTCCCCTTTCTCTGCTTTGCCCGCCCAGAGAATTGGGCCCGCCCATGAGAGAGAGACATCATGGCTTTCAAACGACCAAAGTGGCAGTTGGTCCACCTTGCCCCCCACCCCCACGCGCGTCTGACAAGAGCAACTCCTATAATCGATAAACGATTTAAAAAACGAACGTTAACCGAAATACAGCGTGTGTCCCACCTTAAACTATAGCGTGTACGTTATTGGTTGATATCACCACTGGTGCTGAGCCTCCTGAGTTTATAGCTATTCCAGTGCTTTTCATAGTGAGGTCCGGGAACCCCCCAGGAGTCCTTGAGAGGGGAAATACTGTATTATCACTAATTCCAGATTGTGTGACTATTTGGTTCATGGGTTGCATACACTTTGTGAAATAAAACATCCAAAAGCAAAAATCTTATTAAATGGGGGGTCTGGTCCGTGTCAGTTTAGGGGTCCTTAATGTGAAAAAGTTTGGATCCGAATCACAAGGCGGATACACAAATTATTTTTCACTTTCGTTTAAAGGTCCCATGGCATGAAAATTTCACTTTATGAGGCTTAATAGCTTCAGACACAGAAATGGCACATACTAAGGAAAGCTCATTGTGGGACTGGCTTTAGTGGCTGTAGTTCTGCACCAAGGCTGAATTTCGGGAAAGAGACTTCAGATACAGTATTAGGGAACCACTAAGGTCTATATAAAAGAGACTTCAGATACAGTATTAGGGGACCACTAAGGTCTATATAAAAGACACTTCAGATACAGTATTAGGGGACCACTAAGGTCTATATAAAAGAGACTTCAGATACAGTATTAGGGGACCACTAAGGTCTATATAAAAGAGACTTCAGATACAGTATTAGGGGACCACTAAGGTCTATATAAAAGAGACTTCAGATACAGTATTAGGGGACCACTAAGGTCTATATAAAAGAGACTTCAGATACAGTATTAGGGGACCACTAAAGGTCTATATAAAAGCATCCAAAGAGCACCATGTCATGGGACCTTTAACATTGTGAGATGTGGGATTTGTGCTACATGGCTATGTGGTGTGAGAATAAATGGGAGAAAATGAGTTACAGACTGGGAAAAATCCACACTTCATTCACAGGTTGTCATGCACACAGAATAAGGCTCACTGTGGTTTACATGCCAGTTAAAAACAAGAATTACATAAGTTTTGGGCATAGAAGTCACTCTCTTTGCTGCTTAACATGCAACTTTATGATGCATTTAGTACTAACAGCAGCCAGCAGGTGATAAAGTTAGTTATCAGTTTTTTTTTACTTCTGAACAATGAAGAATACGAGCTGTTTAGAGGGACACTGTAAAGCAAACAGCTGTTTTATTCAGGTGAAACTACTTTAGAGTTGACTTTTTGTCTGGGCTGAATTACTTGGTGTGTGTCGGATCAGTGCGTGGACTACCGTACAAATTATCCTTTAATTGTTAAATGTTGTTTTTGAAAGTTGAATTCATTAACTGATTTTTGGCCGTAGCCATGACGACAGACTCCTCACTCCTCAACTCCGAGATGGACTTTCAGCAGCAAGAGGAGCTGTATCAACAGCTGCTGTTACAGGTAATATTGCTTTAAAGTGAACTGGTTACTTTTTTGCATAACAACACAAGAGCGAATTACAGGGTGATGGTTTAACAGGATCAAAAGCAGAGAATTGTCATAAAGTTACTGGCTCAGTACTGTCAGTTACACATCATTATCCTTAGTAATAGTTAACGGCTGTGCAGGAAAATCTGTTTTGCAGCTCTCCTATTTAGTTAGGTTTTAGTTAAATACTTTGGTTTAAGTCTATTTTAAATTTAGTCTGGGAATCACTTTTGATTCCAGATGAGGCAGGATTTCCTGGAAATGTCTAATACGTATAATAAGACTCCTTCCTCTTTCCTTGTAGTTTTTCAATACCTCATTCTTTCTATGTTTATTTTTTGATCTAGCTGAATAGGTGTACAGTTTCCCCAATGTGTCTCCAAACCATTAACTTTAATCAACTGCTGGCTTTCTATTTAGACAATGGGAAAGATGCAGACTGAAAACCCAGACTCCAAAGTAATCCGACCACAACCTGGTAAGTTGCTCCAAATTCAAGTTACATAAAATCTTCAAATTTCCAAGACAGTGACACAGTTTGTTCATGATATGAAGTATTGTGGTTGTGGCTTTTCAGTCCTTCCAGGATTTCCAAAAAATTGCGATTAAAAAGTCGGGATGTCTTTTGTATGTTGCAATTAAATTGCGGGAGACAGTGAAACTTGCCTTTTTTGTGTATAGTTCTTTAAAAATAAAAAGGAAACTTGTTTTGGGGAGAATAACATTACTCTAGGCTGAGATTTCCTAGTAACCTTTCCAAAAAGGCTCAGTATGCTACAAATGGGAAAGATTTCATAGGAAAGATGGCGCCAGTGTGTCTGGCTCGCCGTTTTACCTTGGCAGTCTTTGTTCTGTTTTTGTGGTTTGTGCTGTCTGTCCTCTCCATGGTGCTCTGCTGCTTGTGCCGTGTTGCAGCTGCAGATGTTGTTGGACGTTGATGGCGAATACGGCTGTGCTCCAAAGTGTGAGCGCGGCTAAAGTGGTAAAACAAGTTTATGGTATTACCAGTGTTGGTGGGGACGACGGTCTGACGACATTGGTCTGTCTACGGTCACACTTATAAAATCCCCAAAAACTGCCATACTGACTTTTGTTTTATCAACAATTTCCTCGCTTGCTGCGGCACTCACTTTCCACTTATCACTCCACGCCGGTTCTGTTATTGAAGAACACGAGACAGCGATGTGGCGCAACCAAACTTGATACTGTTACATGATTGGCTGTTAGAGTGTCACTCCCTACGTTGCTAAGTTACCAGAGAGCGAGTGCCTTTGTTCATGCAACCAAACTTGCTTCACAATCTCTGGTTTCTTCTGATGAAGAAAAACAAGTTATCGAACATTTTATCGACCGCATTTTCTATTAATATTGATTACGTGTCTATCGCGAGACATATCGTTATCGTTTTATCGCCCAGCCCTACTTTCAACGCCTTGTCGCTCGTCGCGGCCTTGCTCCAACTAGCAGCTGGTTGATAACTGTTGTAGGCCCGTATGAGGAGCGACATGGTCTGCGCACCTGCGTGCCTCGTTCCCGAAGTCCTGGTGGAAGGAACCACAGCAATCTTTGGCCGCTGGGCCGGTCAGCTCTTGCGGCTGACATCTCGACTCTACCGACCAAATGTGCACTGATAAACGCAAGGTCGGTAATGAACAAAACTTTCATCCTTAAGGACTTCTTCATCACACAAGCTGTGGATGCACTGTTTTTTAACAGAAACATGGATTCCCGTGGGTGAGTCAGATGCCTTCACAGACCTCTTACCCTCTGACTGTACTTTTTTAAATTCCCCAAGGACCACTGGACGTGGAGGAAGAATAGCGACTGTCTTAAAGAGCAGCTTACATTGTAAGCTTTTGGCACCGTCTGTTTTTTCATCATTTGAATTGAGCTCGTTTGTCTTAGGCCGATTGGATCCTGTACTATGTGCAGTGATATATCGCCCGCCGAAATACAACAAACATTTCATAAAAGAGTTCTCTGATTTCTTGGCCAGTATTATGACCGACTATGACAGAGTTTTAATTGTTGGTGATTTTAATGTACATGTTTGCTGTCCCTCTAAACCACTAACTAAAGATTTTTTTAGATATGATTGATATTTTTAACTTTTTTCAACATGTCAGTGGAACAACACAGGAACAGGGGCACACGTTAGATCTTGTGTTATCCTATGGTTTGCCCATTTTAAATATCCAGACACAGGATGCTGTATTTTCCGATCACATGCCGGTTTTATTTGATTTTACTTTGTCTTGTCTTAAATCTGAAAAAATTGCCCCTGCACACCTAGGCTGTGTGTTTAAGCCGACCACTGCGGCTCAGTGGGTTTTTCATAACTCATTTCAGTCTGATACTGGTCTCGTAACTGACACAGATAAATTAACTTCTTCCTTTCTTTCTACATGTGCTAGCACTCTTGATATTGTTTCTCCTCTAAAAGTTTTGCAACCAAAACCTAAATCTGAGCCATGGTTTAATGACACTACCCGTGCAGCTAGGAGAGAGTGCAGGAGAGCAGAGCGTCGGTGGAAGAAAGACAAGCTTCATGTATTTTATGAAATTTTAAAGGAAAGCTGGAGAACATATCAAAAAATAGTGAAAGCTGAAAAAACTAGATATCTAAAAGAACAAATTGTCCAAAATTTAAACAAACCACGTGCCCTTTTTAAAAATATTGATTCAATTTTAAATTCACCCCAATCCTCTTGTTTGGAAGCCTCTTCTGAAGTCTGTGAGAATTTTTTACATTATTTTTTGGACAAGATTGCTTGTTTTTTTGCACAATTGCAATCCTCTTTAGATACAAATGGTATTTTAGATATTTTTCAGTCTGGTTTTAAAGCTTTTCATAGTACTGAGACTGCACTTTTAAGAGTTTTTAATGATCTTTTATTAACTACAGATCGTGGGGACGCTTTTATTCTTGTGCTTTTAGACCTTACTGCTGCTTTTACAATTGATCATGCCATTCTTATCTCTCGCCTAGAGCATTGAGTAGGCATCCATGATACTGCCCTGCAGTGGTTCAAATCATATTTATCTGACCGATTCTTTTCTGGAAAACTTGGTGACTCTACATCATCTATAGCTCCCCTTCTATGTAGAGTCCCTATAGGCTCAGTTCTTGGACCACTACTGTTCTCCTTGTACCTTCTCCCTCTTGGAAATATTTTTAAAAAACATGGTATTTCCTATCATATTTATGCGGATGACTCGCAAATTTACATACCACTGAGAAAAGATGCAAATGGTTTCCTGACTCCTTTACTTGAATGTCTCAAGGATATTAAAACCTGGATGTCTTTTAATTTTTTGAATTTAAACAAAGAAAAAACTGATGTCATTGTGTTTGGACCCAGCCGGGTTTGTGACTCCACTCCCGTAAACCTTGGTTCCCTACAGCAATATGTAAAGATAGTTGTTACCAATTTAGGCATTAAAATTGACAGTGATGTTAAGCTTGACAAGCAGATAAACATGGTGGTTAAATCCAGTTTTTATCACCTGAGGCTTTTAGCTAAAATTAAACCTGTGTTATCTTTTAAAATTTTTGAACAAGTGATTCATGCTTTTATTTCGACCCGTTTGGACTACTGCACTTTACATTGGCGTGAACCAAACTTCCCTTTCACGCCTACAGTTAGTCCAAAATGCAGCTGCTCGTCTGCTAACAGGAACACGGAAACATGAACACATCACTCCAATTTTGGCCTCACTCCATTGGCTCCCTGTATATTTTAGAATACATTTCAAGATTTTATTGTTTGTTTTTAAGTCACTAAATGGGTTGGCACCTCAGTACATTTCTGAGCTCTTGCACATTTATACCCCGTCAAGGTCATTGAGGTCTGGGGATCAGCTGCGGCTGAACGTGCCCAAGACCAGACTGAAGACCAGAGGCGACCGCTCTTTTTCAGCAGTTGCTCCCAAACTGTGGAATGATTTACCACGACACATTAAAGGTGCGCCCACCCTTCACACCTTTAAATCTCGTTTAAAAACACATTTTTATTCCTTGGCTTTTGATTCACCGTGAGAGCTGCTGTGGTCTTCGTTGTCGCTGTCATTGTTAGTGTTATTTTATTTATTTTGTTGTTCCTTTTTGTTTTATACGTTTATCTCTGTAAAGCACTTTGGTAACCTTGTTGTTTGTTTAAATTGTGCTATATAAATAAAGTGGATTGGATTGGATTGAAATGTTGGTATAATATGAAAATGGCTGGTGGATTTAAGACAAAAAATAATAATTTTTTGAATTAATCAAATTTGAACATATGTGTCAGTGGCTTGTTGATCTTTACATGGTTAGTTAATTCCCTATCCTGGGCTGGGACACACATTCACACGGTTTGATAAAGTACTTATTGGACTTTAACTTATCATTGCACTTACAATATCGAGCGTAGCTGTCCTCAATTTAGGCCATCGTGTACATCTCATCTCCGTTTTTTCCTGCATCCACCGTGTGTGTTGTTTGTGTGTGTGTGTCTGTGGGTGTGTGTGCAAGCGCCAGTTGCGCGGGGACGGACGGACGGACGGACGGAGCAGCAGCCCCACCCGCTGCAGAGAGCCGACAGCCAGGATTGAAACGGCAGCAACTTCAGCGACTTTTAAATCGTTAGAGTCTATATTGACGTTAAAACAGATACAGGTTGGCAGGACGGTCTGAAATGTTTTGCACGGTCTTCCTCTGTACGTTTTGTTGGTAAAATCAACCCGTTCTCACTCCCGCTTGGTCATTGGCTCTCAGAGTGCACGTGGGACTGCTGGGATTGGTTGAAGTTGCGGGAAACTTCAGGTTATTGGTCAAATTTGCAGAAAAGTTTGCGGTGATTGGTCAAAATTGCAAATCGCACCAAATTCGCAGTGATTGGTTGAATTGGCGCGAATTGGCGCCATTGCAAAATCCTGGAGGGACTGGCTTTTTTTTTTTCTCTTGATCTTTCTCTCTCCCTTCCTCCTCCTCCACCACCCCACCCACCCCCCAACCCCACTGTCTTAGGCATGTGTGTGAAGACTGTCTCAGAGCCAGGCAAGCAGAAGGTCTTTGTCAACATCTGTCAGTCAAACTCTGTCCCGTTGCCACCTGAACTCTCCAGAGAGGAGCTGGTGGAGCTGCTCCAGTCAGAAGATCCAAGCGGCTTCAGAGTTCCCATGAGCCTCGGCGAGCCACACGCAGAAGTAGACAACAGTATGTGACTAAAGTCGCACGACACATACTACATTTTGTAGTGACTTCATTCGGAGTTCAAAGTGTAACATTTTCTTCATTGTACTCCATTCCATTGGTATGCAGTTCAACTCTGACCCGCTGAACAGAAATCTGCACGCTGGCGGCGTTTTTATTCATCTGACCTTTTCAGTGTGCAACAGAAAATGATTCATTGTCCAAATAATAAAAAGGGCCTAAATCTTTCACAAAGCTGGTGTCAGGGCAACATCTAGCTCACACAGCGTGCAGAGTGCTTGGCAGCGGAACGGGGTCAAATCCAACCCGGCGCTGTTTGCTGCATGTCGGCCCCAAAGTTAGTGTTACTGCCAAACTATTTAAATGTAATGACGTATCACTGCAAGAAACATACAGTACAGAATGAGTTTAGCACGTCAGGGTATGTTAGTAATGGCACTTTCCGTGGCAGCAGCTTCCATGGTGGTTTGCAGTCTTGTAGTTAAACCTCCCTTCTATTTAGGCCACTGGGTTCAAATAATTAACCATGGCTTTAAACTCTGGCACAAGAGTAATGTGTAGACATTTCCTTTGTAGTCACCATAATCTCTGAAATGAGTACTCCCAGAGGCACTGCACGCAAACAAAAGAAGATGATGTTCTCTTCAAGTTCACGCCAAGTGATTCATGTGAACTTGTTTTCTTTGAGGCTTACATGGACCTAAAGGGTTATTCAAAAAACTGCAAGCTGGGGCTCATCACATCCTGGTCGGAGCCAGGAGTGGGGCCACAGGGATATTGGCTAACTTAAAAAAAAAGAAAAAACGAGGGCCTAAGGTGTCCCTGTTCAAAATGCAAAAATGGGAGAGCAGTGGGGGGGATAGTTTCCCCCACTTCCACTGACTTAGGGTGGCAGATGGGCTATTCTACACCAAATTCCATTCTCAAATGTAGCGCTTTGTTTCTTTAAATATTTATCAGTTAGGCCTACTTTTCCATTTCCTTTTCACAGTCCACTTGATCCACATCTGTTACTCTGTTTCAGACTCTCAGGGTTGCACAGCATATGATGTGGTCATCAACCAGGAGTTCTTCCAGAAGTGCCAGGTGTGTGTGTCTGTGTTTTTTATTTTATTTAACCTTTATTTATCCAGGTAAACTGTTTGAGAACAACTTCTCATTTACAAACATGACCTGTGTGTGTGTGTGTGTGTGTGTGTGTGTGTGTGTGTGTGTGTGTGTGTGTGTGTGTGTGTGTGTGTGTGTGTGTGTGTGTGTGTGTGTGTGTGTGTGTGTGTGTGTGTGTGTGTGTGTGTGTGTGTGTGTGTGTCATATTTGTACTCTTGGGGGTCTACTAGAATAGGGTTACATGCTTTGGGCCCAGTCTGGATCAAATTGATACAGATTTGGAAATCTCATGTTTTTCTATCCAGGATCACACACACACACACACAGCTCGTTGCTGTCTCCACTCACTGATGAAGGAGCCCATTCATGCCCCCTGACAAATTACTACTTTTATGCCAGTGTTTTTAAAGGAACATTGGACTGTAATGTAATGTAATGGACTGTTGGACAAATACCAAATTTCTTGTTTACCAGAGCCTTAAATGGAGCCAACAGTGTAGCCTACTGGCTTAGCAAAGAACAACAGGTAGGCAAAATACCAGTGGCCACAAATAGCCATTGTTTGTTTTAATTTTAAGAAAGAGAAAAACTGTAATAAACAAACATTTTACATTCTTTATTTTGTTATAATGTTTTTTTTTGTTGTTGTTTACCATATCTCATTATATGTGACATGCTACACATAAGCTTCAAATATGAAGAAATGTATATATCATCAGTAAACATTGATTTTGTGATCATTCACTTAAAAAAAAAAAAAAAAAACACTGATTTTATTTGGTTCGAAAAAATCACAACTGGATCCACCCTTCTGATGGGATCAGGATAATCCTGTTTTTTTTGGATCAAATAAGTCCCAAACCGAGTTCAAAGTTTTGAAAAACCCAAAAGGCAGGTTTGATCCAGATCAAATTTAAACTCTGATTATGTGATCTGATTTTGGTTTGCAATCCCTCTTTTGCTTTTGAAAAACCCATTTCCAAGATTTGATCCAATCCGAAATCCCACTGGATTACTTTAAATAAAAACTGGGCCCTGATGTTCATAAATCATGTGTCTCTGTCTGAGCTCTTTGCCCGCCTTCCTGAAAACAATATTACGAATCCCACTATGGCCACGCCAAGACCCGCCCTTCAATAGCGTTCACACACTACTATTGGCCAGGCGTCCATGCTTACATGTACAGGTCCTATCCCCTGACCAATCCCCTAACCCTAACCTTAACCACTCGAGGTGAAATGCCTAACCCCAACCAATCGAGCTGCTTTGTAGGGCGGGGCTTGGCCATAGTGGGATTCGTAATTTTGCTTCCTGAAAAGCCCAGTCTGCTCTGATTGGTCAGCTGGCCCTCTCTGTTGTGATTGGTCAACCAAATTCAAACAAGCCACTGAGCAGGCTATTCTTGCCCAGGTAGCACCAGTGGGCAGCACATATGAAAAATTGGGCTGGAATTCTCAATCAGTGACCTCACTAGTTGAGGAATTTGAGGATAGATCATATTCACAATATATTAGAATATTATGTGAATGTGTGCTTCCAGTCAGAGGAAATTTGATTTGTATTACCGTAGCAGTAACTGCAATAGTACGCTGAATAAAAAAAATTAAAAAAAATTAGAAATTTAGAAAATAAAATTGTTGTCTATTTTAAATTAGCTGAGGTAAATGTGAAACATCGAACTTTGTCATTGCGTGTTGTGTTCCTTTGAATCATCTGGGTTGTGGCGATCTTCTCTGATTTTCCACGCTTAAACAACAGATGCCAATACGTAAATATTGTTAAGCCTCCTGTCGGCTGTGGTATAGATGCTCGGTGAGAAGAAACAAAAGTCCTAACCTTCCAAATGTGTAACAACATGAAATGTGTATTTGTGTCTTGTAGATGGATCCCTTGTTCCAGCAGTTTGTTATCCTGGTGTCTTTAGAGGGTTTGGAGAACAAATACAATCTGGAGCTAAGTAGAGGTGTGTGTGTGTGTGTGTGTGTGTGTGTGTGTGTGTGTGTGTGTGTGTGTGTGTGTGTGTGTGTGTGTGTGTGTGTGTGTGTGTGTGTGTGTGTGTGTGTGTGTGTGTGTGTGTGTGTGTGTGTGTGTGTGTGTGTGTGTGTGTGTGTGTGTGTGTGTTCTTGAGAGCAGATGTTAACTTTGTTTTTTGCGTTTCTGCAGACTGGAAGGTGCTGAAGAACAGAAAGTTCTTGGGTTCTGTTAGCGAGCAAAACATCCGGACGAAGAGCAGGCCAGTGATTCAAGAGCTGCAGCCTCAGTACGTCCGTCTGACTCTCTCTCTCTCTCTCTCTCTCTGAGTGACAAAACACGAGGGACATCCGGAGCCTGTTGCAGGGTTCTTTTTTTTTTCTTCTTCTATCAAGTCATCTGGAGAAAAGAAACAAATATGCATATTGGCATCTGTTTTTTCCACAAAGACACAGTAAACAGTTTTGGAATCTCGCTTTGATGAGGGTCAATCACAAACACATGTCTTTTAAAACTGCCACGTTTCATTTTTTTAAGTTTCTTTCGCCTTATAAAATGAACTTTAATAAGATAAAGCTCCTAAAATCAGGATAATTGCATGTATGGTTGTAGTTTACGACCTGCAGGGCTCCTGTTATCTTTAAAGTCTATAACACTACAAAGACTATATTACACCATAACTAGTGTGGGAATTTCCAGCGTATTGACTAATGCCACTAGCTGAACGAAAACAGCAGTGTTTTTTTGTTGTTTTTTGTCAGTGATTTCTGTGATTTGTATCACATGCTCCTATCTCCCACTTTGTCTCTTCTCCTACAGGGAGAGCTCCACTGTTATAGCCAAAAGGTAAAGCTCTTCTTATCTGCCTCTTTGACGTATTATTCAAAGTCAGAGCAACTTGTGCGACAGGTTCATAGCTTTTACCACTGTTGTTTTTCTTTGTGTTTCCAATTCTGCTTTGTCTTTCTCCGTGTCTGTTTTTAATCTTTTCCACTTCCTCACCATCTCCAGACCACAGTTCACCTTGCTTGTAGAGCCCCCAGCTGGTGATCCAGAGTACCTCATTGCAGAAATAAATCTACCCGGAGTGGTGAGACAAATAACACACACACACACACACACAGTATCAGTCAAAGGTTGGGACTTTCTTATTCTTGGCAAGTGTGTCCAGACCTTACCCAGACTTTTAATGTACATAAACTCTTGTCGTCTCTCGTTTATTCTTGTAATAGCCTATTATTACTTTATTTTTTACAAAATATCACAACTTTTCCAAATCACAGAGAACACAGATATATTTTGAATGTGCACAAAGTTTTGAACATGAACAGTTCAATTAATCAATTAATGTATCATTGAGGTTAATAATTGTCATATGCACATTTAAGGAGGTTTCGTCCCCAACAAAAGATGGAAAACAGGAGGGAGAAGTAAATGATGCCTAGGCTACATGTGTGCTGACTCAGATATAATTAGAAAAGTCGATCTACAGGAGAATAAATAGATGAAAGCAATACAGAGTGCCTGAGAGCCTTATTGCAATATATTCCATTATGTTTTTATGTTTGGATTGTAATCTAAGTTTCTCTTTACATAAAGATATTTGCAGCATAAAGTAACTCCTAAAGTAAATCCTTCCTCTGTAATCCAGAATAAGTATGAACATTAAACATGCATTTGTAATTCTGTAGAATCCTATTTTCTGTAAATAAATAATCGGTTCAGATGAAGTCTTCTCTTTGCCAATCCACGCCGTATTAATCTATGTAAAAAAAAACACAGTCAGACGAGCTCCTTCAGCATATGATGTTGTCATGTCAAGTTCTACGTCACCACATCTTCTGCAGTACATGATTGATAGATGCAGAGACACTGAGTGTAGCAGAGTCTCAGCTGGGTCAACTTGTCTCCTCTGCAGCCGTCGTCCCGCTCTCTGGTTCTGGACGTCGGAGAGGACCGCCTGGTGGTGACGGCTCGGCCCTCACTCTTCCATCTGGACATCTTCCATCCCTTCATCATCCACCAGGAGAACAGTGTGGCCCAGTACAACAACAGCACTCAGGTACAACGCACGCACACAAGCCACAAAAGCCACACAAGTAATGTGTGTACTGCACACTAACAGGCCCAAACTGGTGGGTAGGTAGGTAGGTGGGTGGGTGGATAGATAGTTAAGAAGGTAGGTAGGTACGTACTTCATTGAGGTAGGTAGGTAGGTACGTACTTCATTGAGGGAGGTAGGTACGTACTTCATTTAGGTAGGTAGGTACGTACTTCATTTAGGTAGGTAGGTAGCTAGGTACTTCATTTAGGTAGGTAGATACTTTATTGAGGTAGGTAGGTAGGTACGTACTTCATTGAGGTAGGTAGGTGGGTAGGTACGTACTTCATTTAGGTAGGTAGGTAGATACTTCATTGAGGTAGGTAGGTAGGTAGGTACGTACTTCATTTAGGTAGGTAGGTAGGTAGATACTTCATTGAGGCAGGCAGGCAGGCAGGGTTGGTGAGTGCGTGCTTCATTTAGGTGGGTAGGCAGGCAGATGCTTAATTGAGGCAGGCAGGCAGGCACGCACTTCATTTAGGTGGGCAGGCAGATGCTTCATTGAGGCAGGTAGGCAGGCAGGTTGGTGAGCACGTGCTTCATTTAGGCAGGCAGGCAGATGCTTCATTGAGGCAGGTGGGTAGGTTGGTGAGGCACGCTTCATTTAGGTAGGTAGGCAGATGCTTCATTGAGGCAGGCAGGCAGTGCACTTCATTTAGGTAGGTAGGTAGATACTTCATTGAGGTAGGTAGGTACGTACTTCATTTAGGTAGGTAGGTAGATACTTCATTTAGGTAGGTAGGTAGGTAGGTTGGTAGGTACGTACTTCATTTAGGTAGGTAGGTAGGTAGATACTTCATTGAGGTAGGTTGGTAGGTACATACTTCATTTAGGTAGGTAGGTAGATACTTCATTGAGGTAGGTACTGTAGGTACTTCATTTGGGTAGGTAGGTAGTAGGGCTGGGAAAAATTCATGTTGATACACTTTAAATATATATTTTTAAAATATATTTACAGTTCACAGTTATTTTGTTTTAAATGGAAGGGGCGGGGGGGGAATCGAATCAAATCGTAAATCGAGTTTTTTATTAAAAAAATTTTTAGGGAAAAAAATCGCCCAGCTTTAGTAGGTAGGTAGGTACTTCATTGATCCCTGAAGGGGAAATTCAAGATCCCAGTAGCTTAAACACATCACACACAACATACATCATAAACGGGATGATAAAATAACAAAATAATATAGACAATAAAAGAAAAGATAGATACTAAATAAATAAAAAATCCACATGAATGTACTAAGGATACACTCGGATAACTTCAGATTATGATACTGGTCGTTATGTCCCTATCACTTTATAAAATGGAAGCTTTTTTTGTAAAAGATATATATATTTGAATGCGCAGAAACATTTGAACAAGAGCAGAAACCTTGCTGAAACACATCTGAGCCATTCAAGTCCAGGGGTTTATAAATTAATTAAAACTACTAGAGATGCGCCGATAGACCGGCCGGTTTTCACGTGATCGGCTATGACCGGCGACCGGCAGGTCAGTCTGACATATGCCGCTCAGTGCTACAATTAACTGACAACATAAGTTATACGAGTTACAGTTCTCAAGGACGCCCACACACACGCGACAGCACAGTCTCTTTTTTTCCTTTCTCTCAACTTTTCCGCAGTGTGTTGCGCGTACCCACTCGCGGTATGAAGCGCGTGTCTGCGCTATTCTCGCACATGTAGGGAACCTCGTGAATTAACCTGCAACATGTCAGCTGTTTGGGAATTATTCAGCGTGTGTGCAGAAGATAACAAGTTTGCAATATGCAACACCTGCAAGGAAAAAGTAGGGCGTGGAGGGACGAAAAGAAGGAAATGGTTCTAACATTGCACTTTAGATGTGTGTGAATTTCCCACACCAGGAGTAATTTATATAGTTCTATTTTATAGTGATCCATTTTCTGTTAAACAAAAGATAGAAAATAAATATTTGTGTGTCCTGTAAAGTGGTTAGAAAAAATTAAATCAGAATCGGCTAAAATCGGTATCGGCTGGCCTAACTCAAAGAAAATCGCAATCGGTCTAGAAAGTTGTAATCGGTGCATCTCTAAAAACTACACATTATTTCTCTTAACATACTGTACACTTTGTTCTTGTCTTCTTTTCCCCAGATTCTTACAGTCACTATGCCCGTGGTGTCTTCATGAAACTGCGTAAATAACGTCCAGTTATTTATGTTTTGTTCCAAAATGTCGCTGTCATAATTAAAGTGTGTTTATTTTATAAAATCACATTTCTGTTGTGTTATTTGATTCAAGACTTCTATCCCCATTAAAACGGCAGAAGGTCCCAAAGTCAGGTAGCATCATGGACCCGTTTCAGGAAGGAGGTTTAACAAACTCTGAGTCTAACCGGGGATTTCCACTGGATGCAGAAAGGCTGCGGACCGGCTCCGCTGTGTGTCGGCTGCGTGCTCCGCCGTCCGCCAATACCCACCGGGTCCGGATTTGTTGCGGAACGGCTGCGGCCATGACTGACAGCTGTCGTCACGAGGACCCACAATTTCTCGCGAATTAAGGTAGAATAGAACCACAAAACCAACAACAGTTAGTTTCCATCCAGAGGAGGAGAGGGGAAACAGCTCTGTGCTGTGTTTTCAAGTTGTAGTGCAGGGAAAATATGATCCGCCATGAGCACGGTGGATTTTATTTTGAAAATTAACGGGATGTTTATTTTGTTTCTGTGCTCGACTTCCTGTCCCGCACTATCTGCCGTGTGCTGAATTGCTGCGGAGCTCTTCGTCGTCAGTCAAAAATAGAAGCTCTGCGTATCTGCTCCGGAGAGCTGCGGACTGACGGAACTGGGACGGAGTAGGGACGCAGACGTTCCACAGTCAGTGGAAATACACAGATTGACTTTAACGGAAACCTAATGACTCCGTCGACGTTCTGCATCCAGTGGAAATTGATGGTAACCCTGAGCTCTGAGCTGATTTACCCTGAGATGGGAAACTCTGAGTTTTTGGTTCCAGAAGAGCTGATTTGAGTTGGTTCAATCAACTCAAGAGTAGGGCGCCCGGATGGCTCGGTTGGTGGAGCGGGCGCCCATATATAGAGGTCTACTCCTCGACGCAGCGGCCCCCAAGTTCGACTCCGACCCTGCGGCCCTTTGCTGCATGTCATTCCCCCCTCTCTCTCCCCTTTAATTTCTTCAGCTGTCCTGTCTATAAAGGCCTAAAAATGCCCCCACCACTATAAAAAGGCAGCATGAATGGAGCCATGATACTATGATTCACCACGGCAACGACCACAAACAAACTGGTCGGCGGAAATAGTCATTCGCACATACAGCGAGTTTGACCATGTATTTCGTTAAAAAAGCAACACTGCGGCTGCTGCAAAAGAGAGAGAATTTGCGTGGGACAAAATTGCTGCTAGAGTAAATGCTTAAGTTCCAATATAGTGTATTAATATATTTAATCACAATACACAATACAACATAATATTACTGGTGAAATGGTATTGAACCTATAATCTATTTAATTTAGGTGCAATCCTGCGGGCGAAAAAGTCCTAGGTCTACTAATCCCATTCTGAGGCTGCAGCACCATCATTACCAGAATTATAATTCATATTATTTTATTTCAAAGGGTTTACATCATTCACCTGCAATACTGTGGAACTCCTTTTTAATGGCTCTTACTGGTTTGTGTCCGAGGAACACCACAAAAACATTTCACGAGTCACACTCTTCTGACGGCTCTACATACAGTGGCTTTACGAATATGCTGCGCATCACCAATGTTGTAAAGAAAACTGCCATTTGCTAAAAAACATAATGCAACACAAATAATCTGCTGGGATGTAGAGCATATCCACGATGGGTGACGATAGTGATATGAGGACGGATAAGGTTATGTAGGCTACATAACTGATAGACTGGGAAGAAAAACAATAGCGCTCAAACAGGTAGGCTAGTATCTGGAGATGAAAATGCATCTATAGTCGGGGCCTCAATATCATCTCCTGACGCATGTTTAACTCCCTGCGAAGTAATACAGCTTCTTCATCAACGGGATCATCGACAAAAGGAAATGCCATGTTTTGAGAGAAAAACAAAAGTTTTATAGTCTGCCTAACATGGTTAATAAACCAACCCAACTGCTCTAAAATGCACCTGGTACAGACTGAATGAATGAATGAGGAAATGAAAGAGCGCTGTGTCAACAAACTCTGTTTTCACTAAACCTGCTTTCTGAAACGGACCCCAGGGGTGTCTCTACGTACGGCAGTTTGAAATCTGCAGACAACATAGTATTAAAACTTTTTACAAGTCTGCTAACAGATTACAGGCACCAGTGCCTAAACGACCAGTATCTACCGGAACAAATAGCAACGTGGATTTGGGTGCCACTTAAATGCCTGCGCTGTTCTCTAATGCTCCGAAACGGACTTACGTACAACAGTCTGAAGTTTAAGACACAAACCTGCTGCATTATATGGCCACTGCTTGCCATTGTTGGAAAAACAACAGGCGGGACAATGGTGCATTTACTTGAAACTGAAAAGTCTTATGGTGCATTTAAAGTTATAGTAAAATACCCTTTCCATCTAGTGATTTTTCCCCTCATTTAACAGCAATTAACTGGTGAAAAAAGTTATTACATTTTAAATAAATCATTTAAATTTGACCATATGGCCTTAGCAATTAACAAGATGCCTTCGATGTCGCCGACTTGTTTTGTGCTCCATTTTTTTTGTTTTATCTTTTTTTTTTTAAGTATCTGTCCAGACACTGTTCAGGCACCAGCACGTTTTTTAAAAGTATCGTTTTAGCACCGGCATCAGAAATAATCCAAACGTTAACAGGTAGAGATGACACTTAAATGCAGTCAAATCTTACTTTGATGTGTTATTGAGGAAAAACAAGTAGTATAAGGTTCTGATTATGTTTTCCACCAATAATAATCCCTTGCCAAGCTTGTTATTTTTTTTTACAGCATAGCGTACATTCCCGCAGTGACAGTTGGAGGTTTCCCCTCATCTGCTGTTGGCCAGTTGGCCTCTGAGCAGCTCTACTGAAGCCCTGCTGAATCTCAGGCATACTGTGGCTGTCGAGGGAGGGGGACATGCTTCTCTTTCATGTTCCACACCCAGATTGTCTACAAGCTTTAGCTTTCAGCAGCAGGAATCAGCAGAAGTACAGTACCCTACAGCGTCCAAGTTTTCACCGCCCACATGAAAATATATCACATTTACCGGAATCCCCAGAGTTTTGCAAATCAGTCGAAGGAGCCAGTTATGACCTTTTTATGAATATGAATGACAAGACATTATTGTGGTGGAAAAAATATCTAATTGACTGGCTCTTTACCTTCATAGAAGAAGAGAGGCTTTTATTAATCCCCAAGGGGAAATTATATTGTCCAATCTTTTGTTACATATTACACACAGGCCTGAAATACACACACAGGACCTTATACATGCACTAATGGAGAAATGTCACATAAGTTGGGGTTTTGTTGCCTTGCTCAATGGCACATTGGCAGTGCCCAGTAGGTGAACTGGCACCCTTCCAGCTACCAGTCCACACTTTGTACTTGGTCCGTACCTTGAACCAGCGACCCTTCGGTTCCCAAGTCAAGTCCCTACAGACTGAGATACTGCCACCCCCTAATAGGTAAGTAGTACAAAGTCACACTTAATCAAAAAAGTTACGTGTGAAAGTTAATTCTTGAATTTGGGGACAGTAGTTTCCACCACCTCTGGTGGCCTTCCTCAGGTTCACTTCTCTGAGGAATCCGTTTCCACCAGTTTGGAGCAGAACCATTTGTAATCAAGGATGTGTCTTCAATGGAGGCGGTTGCACAATGCACAACTAAGGTAAACATTGTTCCTTTCTCCATCCTCTCTTTCCAACCTGCAGACTATGACACTGCCACTGATGTCAAGGTACGCACTTTGAGGTCAAGGAAAACCTGCTATTTTTTTTTTGTTACAGCTAGGAACCAACTATTCGGGATCTGAACCGATTTATTTTTTGGTTCAAATTCATGTGTGTGAATTGGAATGGAACCTGTTCCATGTTGGTGAAAAAAGGAGTATCCGTGGAGTCAAGAAAACAGGAAACTGAGCCTCTCTCTGAATCCTTAATGAAATAAATACTCTTTAAAGTAGAAAATGTCAGTGTCCACCATTTCCACTTCCCGGTGATCGATACTGTGGAAAACAAAAGCGCTATCCTTTTCCTGTTGTAGTTGCACAATGGTTGACGCACTTCCTTTGTGCCGGAAATCAAGCCTTCATTTTACCAGGAGGTCGTACCTGGTGGCAGACAGGATTGCATAGTGAAAGCAAGGCTTATAGGGTGCCAATCTAAACTCCGATGGTGCCATCAATTTATCACATTTACATTGTCAACATTTACTTCATGATTACTGTATCTTTTAAATGTAGCTACTTACACTTACCAGTGGCTTCAATACATATCTTTGGCCGTAGATATAAATAGAGGAACATTTTAATTCTGCTGTGTGACCTCTTTAACACTTCCATTTAGAAATGTGGCAAGCACAGTGACGTCAACAACAAGAGGTCAGACCACATCAAGACAATCACTTTGAAAAGCAGTGTCATCACTTATTGCCTGTGTTCTTTCTATGTGGAGTTCCGTCTGTGAACTGGAAACCTTCCCTTTCGTGGAAAAAGTGAATGAGTGAAGTCACTCTTCTATTACTGGATCAGGTCTGGTCATCCCTCTGCCTATCGCTCCCCTCCCTTACTCCTCTTTTCTCTCTCTCTCTTCCTACTGTTGCTGAGCATCCACATCTGTTGGGCTGGCTCGTTAAGAAGTGGGTGGGACCAGAAGTAAAAATGTCATAACTTTTTTTCCCCATAGGCACCGCTGACAATGTTCGGTTTTCAGATCGATAATAACTGGCATTGCCAAAAGAGATGGTCCTGAAATGTTCCTGGATAAAACCGATGAAGTCAAACGTGTTAATAAGTGAACTTTAGAGGTGCTAGTAGCCAGGTTGTGTTACTTTTGGGGAGAGCCAGGCCAGCTCTATTTTCTAATACTAGGTCAGGAAGAGAATAAGCGCATTTCCCAAATGTGAAGCTATTTTTTATTTTTTTTTGTAGTTGCAACTGCTGAGGCGTATGGGTACTGCAGTATGTAGTAGCATTTGATATTATTTTATCTGTCCCTCCTTCCTCTTTTCTGAGTCTGTCACCGTGAAAACCGTAATCAGGTTTTGACACCTCGAGTGTTCGTCGGTTACAAACCGACCGTTAACACCAGATAACCTCTCACAGGTCCAAACCAGACTCCATTTCCAATTCAGATCATTTAATCGTCAGTTAACATACTATCTTCAATTCAACATCACCTGTTCTATAATAATAATAACCATAGGGTTTGTTTTTTTTCTTCTGAAGAATAGTGCGAGAAGACTTCCTGTTCAGGACTCACAGATTAAACACCAACTGTTCACACTGATCCCTGCTTTGTTTTCTCCAACTCTAACATCTCTACAGTAAACTCTCTAAAGTCTATGTTGTTATTGAAGCGGGAGATCTGGGTTTTCTCTGGCTCGGAGCATTAAGTGGGGGGTCTATTTAGCCCACATGCACCTTCTGCTTCCTCGCTCTATGAGCACTGTAATTTCATTACATTTCATTTCAATTTTTATGGATGAAATAAACTTGACTTGGCTCCACTTCCGGTTTCCTCCTCTGGTCGTCCATCCGTACCTCAGCTCTGTCTGACTCTTGTTTTCATTTCCTACTCACCACAGCTTGTTCAGTGGAAGATTTAATGAATGAAAGTACAATAACCATTGTCTCTTAACAAACTGCTTCTCCTCTGTCGCCTCTCGCTCTGCCAGTTCTCCTCTGCCAGCATTCTCTCCTTCCATCCGTCACACCCTCCCTCTTTATTTTGTCATCCCCCTCTCCACCTGCCCTGTTGCACCCCTCCATTTGCCTAGTGAGGTCATCCCTCTGTTCTCCTTAATCCTACGAGGTGCTCGTCTTTCTGCCTCCGCTTAATCCGCCTGTGGCCCCCAGCCCTGACCACAGACACACACACACACACACACATTTGCGCACACAGACTCACGGTTATTCTTGTAAGGTATACTCGGACATCCAGTAATTTTCACAGCATGCATACACACCCACATTCATACAGACCACACACACACACACACACACACACACACACACACACACACACACACACACAGTGCCCCTCGACCCCTCTGTATAAAATTCCCTCTCTCTGTATAATAGCCATTCTGTCTGTCTCTGTCCCTCTGTCTGTCTCTTGTGTCTAGTGATACCACACCTTCATACAGGTACGTCTGTCTGTCTGTCTGTCTGTCTGCCCTTAAATATGTGTCCTCTCTATTGTCTTGTTCTCATAAGACAGTAGATTGAGATTAATGTATAATTTTTCAAGCAGCTGTTTTCCATTCATCATATTGGACACTTCGTTGCATCTTTTCAGTTTTGTCAGTACTTTGAAAACTCTTCCTTGCTCCAGCATGAGACACACTGCCAATCAGCCAAAAACTAAATTTAACCAAATGTTATGGTACTTTCAGGATTTCCAACGTTACCTGTGTGTGCTGAGCTTGATTTTTTGCGATTGCATAATTTGTCAGTACACTACTTCTCAGCAGCAGTCTCAAATCTTGGGTGTCTGAGCATCCCTGAAAGCACCACAGTGGAAGAATCTCTATTGACAATAGACTATCAATTATCTATCTCAAGCAAGATTCAAGTATCAGCAAGTTAATTTCATACTGTTGTGAAATGAATGGAAATCAATGGCTTACCTAACTGTAACCGTGGTAATGGTCCATTTTTGTGACTTTAAACCATACATTCCATTCTTGAAAACAGAACAATGGCAAAAAAAAAAGAAGCTGTATTTAATATGCGTCTGTCTCTGTTTTGAAAAAAGTAGACCATAGTTAATGGGTCTTTTCACCCTAAAAAGTAAACTCATTACTAAAAAAACCAAACATACTTTCTGATTTACTCCTTCACTTATCTAGCAAGGGCAAGGATTTATGCTTAATGTTATCAAGTTTTTAGATAGCTGTCGACAGGATAGAAACGTAGATAGATAGATAGATAGATAGATAGATAGATAGATAGATAGATACATACAATGTAAAAACATCTGTGCTTGCAAGTGTCGATAGACACATGGCTGCCTTGTGTAGATTGTCCCATTTTACTAGCATTCATCATCTCCACTTCTGTGTGTCTGTGTTAGCATAGCAGGCACTCAGACTGACATGTGCAAACCACACAGCAGCTTTATTATGTATATTGGGTTATTTATATGTCCTGTGGTCCAGTAGCTGGGTTATGGTATCATTCTGTAGACCAGACACAGGATGAGGTCTAACAAAGCCCCAACAAGGTTCCAACTTGGCCACTTGTGCCAAACTATGTCCATATTTTTTTTTTAAAAGCTTTCAACAGATGAAATCATCAACACCACAGCACTGTTATAGCTTGCATTTCTTTCTTTAGTGCTTGTCATAAAATGTCTGACAGCTACTTTGCGGCTTTAATGAGTACCGTACTCTGTGTCTGTGTTACTGACTAATACACTTCGGGGACATTTCAGACTAAATATCAATTAACATGGTGATAGCTTGACAAAACAGATTTTAGGTGAGTGGTTAAGAGTAGGGAAAGTTTCCAGGACATGGATGTAAGTCTATGTAATGTCCTTAAAACTGTATAGTCTAGCACCCTTCACATTGTTCCTTTGCCTTTATAGTCACTGCCAAATACACAAATGCTAACAGTATGAGCTCAGGCTAGCTGACTTTAGCACTCAGAGGAAAGCAGAGGGTAAACAGGTGTTTGCATACAGTAATGCAATCTGTGCACTTTGGGGTGTGTGTGAATATTACAGTGGCTAGTTCAGGTCAGTATCAAGTTCCCTGGTTGGAACAATGCTGAGTCATTTCTAAATTTTGATGTCAAGCAACATAGTGGCTATTCTCCCAAATAGTTTTTTGACGTGAATAAAAGACATTACAAAAACCAACACTTTTCACTCTTTTAACACTTCTCTCTCACTCCGCTCTACAATTTATTAATAGCCAACGATACACTAATGAGGTATTTTTGTACACCCATTCACCTTTACCACACACACACACACTCATATTGCCCTTGACTAAAATTAACCCTGCTAAGGCCTGAGGCTGTTGGACTCCTCTCCCAAATCCCCTGCCGCACCCCCTCTTCTCTCCATTAAGCTCCAAACGGGCGGTTTCTGACTGTACCGACACAGGTGCTGAAATGTGCACCTCTCATTCATCCAGCCATAATTTCTCCCCTCCGTCACTCTCTCCATCCATCATGTACTTATTCATAGGTCTTACCTTCACACACCTTTTGAGTAAGTCCTTCCCTCTGCTTTTAATATTATACTCACAGAGCATTTATGCAAGGCTATAGGCCCTAAACTCCAACTGATTATTATGTTGATACTTAAGTTATATATATATTTATTTATTTATTTATTTAAGTCCAATATTCACTGTCTCATAAATATATATATATATATATATATATATATATATATATATATATATATATATATATATATATATATATACATGAGACAGTGAATATTATATATATATATATATATATATATATATATATATATATATATATATGTATATATTTATTTATTTAAGTCCAATATTCACTGTCTCTATTTATTTAAGTCCAATATTCACTGTCTTTTAGCTCTGTTTTTGGTCTCAGCCAACTCCTGAGGAAATAATCTGTCTCTTTAGCTGCTAAATGCTCTACTGTATTCACCAGTTAGTTGCTAACTGCTTGCAACACTAGGTTTATCAGAGCTTTTTTTTTGTGATGAAAACAGCTTTGTAGCTATGGCCACAAATAATGCTATGACAGCGGTGAGAGTGAACCAAAACCGTAAAGTCAGCTAAACAATGAGCTGAAACTCCCTATAAAGCTCTGTTAAGCCGAGCGAGCTGCAGGTTCAGGTGATAATTCTCTGCCGGTTCATCACCGTGACCCCTCTCACATCCATTTACTACATACGCTATTATAAAAATATTGATTATAGCTGCTCAAATCAACAGAAAAGCAAGTAATAAAACGTGTGGTTCTATGTTATGAGACTTTCAGACTATTTCTTGCCGGTGCAACTCTCTGGAGCACTATTTCTTAAAGATGCTTGATAAGAAAGGAATGAAGGATGTGAAACGAGGAAACAATTTTAAAATTGAAGTTAAAAACTGGGAAGACTAGAACTGCTTTATAAACCTCTATATGAGCAGAAAGCGAGAGAGGATTAATAACAGCACACAGAAGATTGGAGAGTTACTGAGTTGCAGTTGAAAGGACTGCTGGTGCGCAGCTATGCCAAGCTACTGGCTCTGGCATGGCAAAGGGCACGACAACAGACAAGTGAGAGAAAAGCCAGAGCATTCGACGACTTCAAGCGCACAGTCACAGGGTCACTCTAAATTCTTCCTTATGACAGAAAGATAGACCGAGCGGAGGAGAAGGTGGGAGGGCATGGGGGTGTGTAGAGGGATAATGGAATGAAATTGGGGTTTCTGATCAAGTTATTTTCTTTTAAAATCCGACTTGAACAGAAACAGACTCTTACAAGCAACTGTTTTGTTTCGGTTTGAGCTTTGGAATAATTCCACGTCAAAACACAGTGTAGTGTTTGGCCACATAATAGAGTTAATGGGACCTTTGAGCTGTGTCAAAGCACTCCAGCCAAACTGATGGCAGATTCCCTGGAGTTTATCAGTTGCTCAGTGAACATGTCAAACTATGAACCCAGTTAAGATGAAGGTCATCTTTCACAAACCTTGATGTGCAGTGTTTTAAACTAAATCTAATTTTTCAGAAACACCAGGACATAGGGAGCAAGGGTGAGGTCAAAAAAGTGGGGGGGGGGGGGGGGGACAGAAACTACTAGAAAGAGAGAGAAACTCTATCTCCTCTGGTCTTTCTGCGTTTAACCCTTGTCACATTCTCACCTGTTGACGCTTCATCAATCTCCCTGCTTCCCCTGCCAGGAAGGTGTCAGTGCACAGTGTGTCTGTCTGTCTGTCTGTCTGCACGTGGTTTTAATGCCAGGGCAATGGCAGCTTAGTGGGACAATTTATAGCCTAAAACCGTGACAGTGCGCATTGAATCGCTCAGTGCTTGTCTGTCTTTTTTCTATCTCCAAAATGATTAATCACACTCACGTACTAATGCACAGCCAAGCTTGCATTTACGTCACGTGGGCTGCTTGGTATTTTAAAAAACATTTGTTTTTAAATGTTCTTTATCTAGTAGCCAGTATCTTTTTTTTTTTTTTACCAAACACACCTATTAAGTTGTAGCTTTAGACACAAAGTCCAGCTGAGGCTGATGAGAATGGCATTAGTTTTGCAGGCTTTTCTCATGAACCATTCATACATGTAGATATGAAAAGTAAAGCACTGTTATCCGTATGCATTCCGTGAATTTTTTGCTCTATACATCGCAGTGACTGTTGCTGCTGTATAAAAACGCTGTGGACTGCGTAGGGAGGAGGTCGGGGTGGATGGCTCAGTCATAAAACACAGCGCTTTCAAGCCTGGGAGCGGAGGTCACTTCTCGGGGAAAACAAAAGACTTTCACCCAGGGAACGTGTGTTTGTTCCTTGGGATTGTTTAAATCCAAACCACGGTCTTTTTCCTAAACTTAACCGGTTTATGTGCCTATAAACTTATTTGTCACCGGCGCATGTTGTCACTTTTTGTGGACTAAACTCAACTGCATCTCACGGTGCCCTAACCCTAAATAAAAGGTATTTAAAAGTTATAGGAATAGGGCAGGTGTGGAGGTGACCTTTTATTCAAAGTTTTATACTCCCGCTGACCGTCCTGTCCGGTGGTTCTTTTAACCCGCTTTTAATATCTGTGTCACTTTTTATATAGGTTTTTAGATAACCAAACCTGGTTTTTAAGGAGGTTTTAAAGTGTGCTCCCCCTTGTGCCCGTGCCCCTCGTAGCACCTGGGGCGCTGTGTTTTAACCCCAACCTAACCTCTAACCCATAACCCAGTAACCGGCTCCCGGTAACCTTTTGTCTGCTAAACTCTACCTACTGCCGCTGATACGACAGACAGCTCATGGAGCTCTGGAGCCGGCATCATTTGACCAGCCGGTGGTCGCCTAAATTTGTAGGATATCACACAAATTGCTGTGCAGAAATTTTCCTACGATATTGTACAAACCTGTTCATAAAAATGCAATGTTGTTCATAAACTAAAGTATGGGACAACTTCAAATTTTGACCAAATTATGGTGCTAGATGAAGGTGAGGAAATCCCTAAAAGCTGTTACACTTCATCCTGAAGGGAACAAAAATGTCTGTACTAAACTTCTCTTCTCCTCTCCTGACTGTTGTTTTTGTAGTTCAGATGATTCTATTCTACTTATTCATTCATGTTCTACTTGATTTGTCATTTGTTTCTCTTTATTGCAGCCATGTCAGATGTAGAAGAGGAGTACGAGTGAGTAGAGCAGCATCCCTCCGTTGTTTATTTCAGTGAAAATGCATTTTACTCCCATCTTTATAAATATCATTTAAGTAGTTGTAAAAAAAAAAAATTCCCAACTTGTATATATGTTCGTGCATTCTTTCCTTTGTATTTTTAGCTTTATTTATGAATGATTTGTTCTTTTAATCTATCCTATTTATTTTTTCTTGTATATTCTGTATGTGTGCTGTGTGTCTGATATTTTGTTGCTGTAGCACTGAAATTTCCCAATGTGGGATCAATAAAGTCTCTGTAATCTAATCCCTGTAATGTTAACTGATAAATCCCTGTAATGTTAACTGATAAATGTGTTTCTCTGTTCCTTTTCCTCCCATCCCTCCAGGGAGCAGGGTAAGTTGTGTCTACATTTGTCACACACTTTGTGTCTCTCACAAACACAATGATCAACATCAATAAAGCTTTTTTTATGAGACATGAAACTATATTCATTTCTCTGGGTCTCCTTCTCCCAGAGGCTGAAGAGGAGCCCGAGCCTGAAGAACAGGAGGAGACTGAGCAGGCAGAGGATAGAGGAGGTAAGGAAGACTCCCAGAATGCAAAGCAGTCGTACAGGACAGTTGCCTGTTGTATAGCAAAAGTCTGGAGATAAAAACTGGTTTGGTCAAATGCGTTGAAAAGACTATTCAAAAAATGGGAACAGTAAGACAGATTAAAAGGGTTGCGATTGTGATAGCATTTCTTACAAGATACATGTCTTGTTCTAAAAAAGCTCTCAAACACCCAAGCAATTGTTTCCTCTCTTTTTCATAACGCTGCGTTTTCACTGGCAGCTGAAATAACGGAACAGTGGTGCGAGCGGTATGAGCGTTGACGTCAAAAGTGTTCACCGCTCTCCCTGATCTCCCAAAGTTACTCTGGCGGTACGTGCAATTGTTAGCGTTATTTCCACGCTTCCCATTCATTTCCATGGGAGCAGCCGCGCAATGCATTCTGGTAGTTCTCGCGGGGGACTTTGGAGAAGAGAGGCGTTGAGTCGCCCGCTACTCATATGCATAAAGTTGAATCCAGGCATCTTCATGCAAATGAGGAGTGGGAAGCTCGGCGCCTCTCAAAATGTTAGGATTAGGGAAATGGCGGACCCAAAAATGCAGAGATAACAGGGCAGTGGTGAGTTCGAGGATTTAATAAATAAAAAGGGATACAACAAAAAGAGTCCTGAAGAAAGCAGGCAAAAATAGTACCAAAAACCGTTGAGGAATAGGGTGACCAGATGAGAATGGGTAAAATTCGGGATGAGATGGGGGGCCAGGGCAATGTTGGGAAGCAGGGCGATCCCATCTGTGAAAACAACGCGTATAAGGACATGTACCATGGGTCAACTTTTGCAGAGCGGTAACCAATGAGAAGGCAGACTCGCGAAAGCAGCTCTA
Source organism: Perca flavescens (assembly GCF_004354835.1). Classification (NCBI taxonomy): domain Eukaryota; kingdom Metazoa; phylum Chordata; class Actinopteri; order Perciformes; family Percidae; genus Perca; species Perca flavescens. Next base: position 24,604,342 of record NC_041345.1, on the reverse strand, counting down.
ATATTTTCTCCCGTTTAAACATATATGCTATATTTAAAAAATCCTTGCAATTTAAAACAATATGATGTTCCTGTACATGTAAATAGCTTACTTTATGATACGTCTCTGTATGACTACAGGGATGTTAATAGCTAGCTTGGCAGAGGGTTGGTTTTCCTGTTGAGCTTTTATACATATATTTTTCTTAGTAGTAGTAGAATTGTAGTAACATTAGCATTGTAGCAATGACAACTAGCTGGTTGCTTGCAATACATGATGTTATTTAAACCAGACTAAAAACAACTTTTTAAGCGGCAAAGTGTGTGACTGGAGTAGAAAACTTACCATATGGTTTGTGATGAGCCAGATAGAACGGCAGCACGGTGGCTCAGTGGTTAGCAGTTCTACCTCACAGCAAGAAGGTTCGAACCCAGGCCTTTCTGTGTGGAGTTTGCTTCCCACCATAAAGGCATGCATGCAACTAGGACTACAGTTAGCTGACTGACTAACACTGGTGCATTTACAGAAATGTTGATTAATGTGCATTGATTCCTAATCAAAAATAAATGAATCTTAATCAAAAATAAAAAAATCTTAAACTGATTCTCTGACTCAACACCAACAACAAATTTTTAGCCAAAAGTATAACGCGTACACCATCTGCATCATGTTGTGGTGACATAATTCCGCTTGGAATTGCATGACCGAGACAGTTGAAAAAAGCTGCCTGTGGAAATCCAGCGTAACTGTGTGAGTTATGGGTGATGCTGTAATAAATCTGACCTATCAATTTCCCCTTTATCCTGCTTTCCCATTGGCTGGTTGGGCCACTGTGCTGGTCAGACGGGCTATCAGAGCGGCACGAGTACCAAGGTAGGGTGACAAGCATGCCCATCATCACTCACACACACAGACACCATTTCACACCATTTAGGACTAGACCTAAAACCCAATGCAGGGAAAAGTTGTATCTAGAAGAAGATGCATTGTATTTTAATACCATTTTAATACCATACAACTATAAATGGAGAAATAAGTCGTCATGACTCATACAGTCCCACGTGCAAGGATAAAAACAGAGGCTCAGTCCTTACCGCAGCGGCCGAGTCCCTCTCTCTCCCCTTTCCTGTCTTCAGCTGTTGTGTCAAATAAAGGCCTAAAAAATGACCCAAAAAAATCTTTAAAAATAATACTTTGCAACAGATAGTTAGTGAATATTTAGTGAATATAGTGGTGTATATTTTTCTCAAGAATGGTGGAGACCAAAACAAAGCTAAAAGGAGAGTGAACACTGAACTTACATTCATGACATGACCAGAAATCTGTATGTGCATGTACTCAATTATCCATATGTGCATTATGTAATACTGAATGTTCACAGAATGTTCCACAAAACTACATTTCCCTACAGCCACAGTGAGTGGTACATATAAGTGCCAGTGAAGGCTGTGGCTCTCAATGCTTGATGGGAAATGATAGTTTTAAAGAAAAAGTTTAACATCGTGGGAAATATTTACTTTCTTGCTGAGAGTAAGATGAGAAGATCGATACCACTCTCAGACGTAAGAGTCGTATCAATCTTTTAATCTAATTTTGGGCAAGAAAGCGAATCAGCATATTTTCCAAAATATCTAACCCTTTTTTTCAATCTTGCTGCCTATGTAGTACCATATAATAACTTGGGACTTCTTTCAAACATTCCACACTTCCTCCTCCCTCCTTATCTCCTCATGTTCCCCCCCTTATCTTTGACTTGTCACTTGATTTTTCCATTCTTTTGATTTTTGCATCTCGATCACCTGGTGTGTGAATTTCCTCCTCCCTTCCTTTGGTTCTTTACGTCTTCATTTCTTAATTCTGTATGTATTTCATTCCCATCTCAACTTATTTTGCTACCTTCTATCTTCTAACTTTTCATTTTCACCTGTATACCTGTTTTTCCTTTGTTTTTTCTTTACTTCCTTTCCTCATCCCATCCTCTCTTCCACTCTCTTCTACCTTTTCTATTCCCTTGCTTTCCTCATGTGTACTTTTCACCCATTATCAATGACTCTTTTGGTGCTCCATGTGTTGTTTTTGTTACCCTCCTTCCATCTTTCATTCTGTCTTCATGTAGTTTCTCCATCAGATCAAGATGCCCAGGAGGAAGGTGAGAAATGGTGGACGTGTTGAAGGGGTTGAAGTCCTGATTTTCTTTTTTAAGCTCAGCACCATGTTGGTCACTTTTTATTTACCTCAGGTTAATTATCCAACATATTTAAATGATCTACAGCCAATGGACATGGCCTTTTATTTTATCAGGGTTTCCGCGGGATCTTAAAAAGTCTAAAATTTAAAAATCAAAATTGTAGGCCTTAAAAAGTTTTACATTTGCTGAAGTATTGTGTTCAAGGTCTTACATAATTTTAAACAGGTCTTAATTTCCCTACGTCCATGCAACGCTACCTCTAATGCTAATTTTTGTAATCATTTTTTAGCTTTCCGGTTATTGGCACGAAACTCTTAGATTGTATCACAGACATAAAAGGGATTTTATTCTTTTTCTATGGGAAAGTTTAAGTTTAGTGATACTTAGGGCTTACTTGATGTTGTGTTAAAGGTCTTAAATTTCATTCATTATGGTCTTAAAAAGGTCTTAAAAAGTCTTAAATTTGACTTGTTGAAACTCTGTTTATGGAGTAATTTGGTCTGCTAAATAAATAAAAAGCTGTACCTATTTACCTTTTATTCATTCCTTTATTTGGATATCCATTAGCAACCATCACAATGTGAAAATTTACATGCATTTAAAACAAGACATAAAGTGCAAGGAAAACCTACTATAATCACCCTTATTTTTTAAGAAAATATTTAAGAATGTCCTAATAGACATGGTCAAAAAAAGTCATGTGTTACCCTGATCTGGAAAGCAAAAGTGTGTATAAAAATGATGTCCTTGCTCTTTTGTTTTGTTAGAACTAATAAAAACTGCTAAATTGCCTTTTCTTTTCTCAGTCGCATGCTTGCTGTGTTTTCAGTCACATTAACAACTTTATTAACAACTTTCAGATTTTCTAATTCTCCTTCCGTATATTTGGGGGAACATTTTTGAATCACTCATATAATCAATATTTTTTTGCTTGTCTTTCTCTCTTTCATCAACAGAGGAGCGCCCCAAACCCAAGTATGTTCATATTATTTTATTATGTTTGCATGGTTATGTTTTCAAATATGTCACATTCCCTTAATCCCTTTAAAAAAAAAAAAAAAAAAAAAAAAAACTGTCATTTTGTGCATCCTTTTTTTCATCAGACCTTTGGTGCCTCAACTTGCCCCTCCAAAGATTCCTGAGGGGGACAGGGTGGATTTTGATGTGAGTCATGAAAAGGGGATCAAACCAGATCACTTTTATTTTCTTAGTTTTTGACTTTGCATCTGCGTCATAAATGAAATGGGAACCACGGCTGTTAACCCTTGGGCTGCATGATCTCAGTTTGTGGGGACTTAGCTTAGGAACCGAAGGAGTTGCTGGTTCAAGTCCCCCGTACCGACCAGCGGCGAAGCCAGACGTTGTAAACAATTGGGGCTCAGCCCAGACCTGGGGGGGGGGCATCTATTGTTCAAGATATGTGATAATAGAATGCCTAAAAATCTGTAAATCACTTGGGATAGTTGCCAAGGAAAAGAATCATCCTGTAGAGCCTACATCCATTTTGTACCTAATTGTTCTCCAACGGTCTTCATCATTCTGAAACCATAACACAACAAATGTTGAGGAGGACTCCTTTTCACTCCTGCCACATAAAAAGAGGCAAACATTGTCTTCAATTGAACCATATCTAGTGAGTTCTATAGAGATGCCCATATGGAAATAAAAACTCCCTTCTCCACCAGGACATCCACAGAAAGCGTATGGAGAAGGACTTACTGGAGCTGCATACTCTGATCGACGTCCACTTTGATCAGAGGAAGAAAGATGAGGAGGAACTCATCAGCCTCAAGGAACGAATCGTAAGTTCACTTAGATGCACTAAGACACTTTCTGGCTGTTACGGCCACAGCAAATAAACACTATGGAAAATGTGACCATCAACATATTTTAACACCAAACTGGAGGGTAGTAAAAGCAAATCAAAGTTTATTCACAAATTAACTGCAATTAATTAAACCAAAACTATGGGAGTCTGGAGGTCTGGCCAAAAAGAACAAAAGAAGGGAAGAAGCCTGAGCCAACCCATCAAGGGCCGTCGGATCCAGAACATCTTCCCCTAACTTAGGAAGTGATAACTAACTAACAGAAACAAAGCCGCGAAAACTAGACTACCAGACCTCCATCTTCAAAACAAGAAAAGCACAAAAGAAAAGATAACAAAAGATAAAAAAAAAGAAACAACGCGTTCCAAGCTGCTGCAGTCACTGCCCTCCTGGCATTCCAGCCTCCCAGCCTTTTATTCCCAGGAGCGGAGCCACCGACAGAGACCAGAGAATCAGGATCACCTGGGTCGAAGAGAAAAGAAAAAGCAGGGCAGGGAGCACGTAACACTGGTTAATGTTGAAACATGAGTGGGGCACTAAACACGCGATCCAGTGGAAACAGAGATTGTCCAGCAATAGGTAGTCTCGCATTGCCAGACCTTCCTCCACAGCACTGCGCAGGAGGGTCTGGCTAGACCACAAAGCATTCCGGGATGCTTGTGCTCCGGTTTATTGGCATTTCTTTAAACTGATCACACTCTTGGGTGGTGCTAAGCGCCGGAAGGAGCAGAGGTGCCTCTGCAAAATAGCCTCGGGGAGGAACTTGTTTTGGTGGAACATGTGTACGTTCCAAGGTTGTTTTAGTCCCGCAACAGAAAACTCCGATTGGACAGATAGTCTAGCTAGCTGTCTGGATTTACCCTGCAGAGATCTGAGGACCAGTTAACCATAGTCCTCATACATCGACCGGAGTTGCAGAATGTAGAATTTGTAGAATGTCAACACAAAAGACTACATTGTCGATATAGACTAAGCAATAGGAGAACATGGTTTTACTGCACGTATCTTCACAGCAGTGGTAGAAAGTTGCTATGTACATTTAGTCAAGTATACTTAAGTACAAATTTGAGGTACTTTACTTGAGTGTTTCCATTTTCTACCTCTTTATATTTCTTTATAACATATTAGAGAGAAATATTGAATGTACATTTATCAGACCGCTGTAGTTACTACTTGCTGTGTTTTACAGATAACGCTATTAGATATTAAAACCATGATAAGTTTATAAATACGATGCATTGTTTGCATTAGTAGTTCCACCAAAAACACGTCCACTCTAGACTTCTTAGATGGTTCCAATGAAGTAAGTGACTAGAGAAAAGTAAAAAAAAAAAACTAACCGATTAATTATCTCTCAGATTTATTTACTAACCCAGCCCCTAGGTAGGGGATAATAATGCCATATATAATAGTATATCAGTCACAGGTGCCATTTTTACTGCAAAACATGTACTTATGCTATACTTTTATACACTTTAATGTACATTTGACTGATAATACTTCTGTACTTTTAACTTGGGTAGGATATTAAATTCACGATTGTTACTTGTAATAGAGTATTTCAAAATAAATACTTCTTCCGCTACTGCGGCAATGTGAAGGATCGATGTTGCTAAATAGTTAATAACGTATTTGTCAGTAATCTTTGAATGAGTTTTAAAAAAAAATACAGTCCCCCCCCAGTCCCCTCTGTAATGAATTAATGATTAAATGTACTTTTTATCCCAATGTTGCTTCATGTTTAATAAAATGCACCAAACGTTTTATGGCTTGTTTGCTTTGCTTTCCATCAGGAGCGTCGTCGGTCCGAGAAAGCTGAGATCCTGAGGGTCAGAGCAGAGAAGGAGAAGGACAGACAGAACAGGATTGCGGTAACACACACACACACACACACTCATACTCACACAAAATTTTACAAATATATCACCTAGTCCACACATTCTTTACATTGGCTGTAAACAGCCTAAAATTGTTTCTCATAAATGAAACCATTGTTAATTTATAAAATGTAAAAAGCTGCTCAACACAGCATATTATCTCCCCTTCAGGTGTGAAACAATATAATTCAGGGGTGGAGCCAGACGTTCCCCCAGCTATATACTTTTGAAAGATAATTGGTAATAGAATGCTTAGAAATCTGTACATCATTTGGGAAAGTCATAATAGTTGGCAAGGAAAAGAATCATCCTGTAAAGCCTACATCCCAGAGGTGGTTCTGGGGGGGGGGGTACACAAAGGTGGCCAGTGCCCCCGTAATTTTAAGCCTTGACCCCCTCTGGCCCCCCTAACTGTGGCAAATATTTTGATACATTTTTAACCCCACATTTATCCCCAAAGCGGGGGTAATGTGCAGTGCAGAAATAGATCAAATGTAGGTTAACACTGAGCTACTTTCATCCAATGTTAAGTCAGCACCGTGAAAACACAGTGAGTTTGCAGCCAATTAAATTGCCTGCCTGACCATATATGGAAGTTAACGTAACTAGTAGTGGGACACGCACAAAACGGAGAAACTTTTTTTATATATGTTTATAGAGAGAGATTCAACGTGGAGAATGTGTAAATCTTTATTTAAATATTAAAAACAACTTTTTTGTAGTCAGAATTAACTCATAGGGACATTTTTCAAGTTTTTGTCCATCCTTCTCCGTTTTTCAGGAGGAACGTCACAGAAAAGAGGAAGAGGAAGCCAAGAAGAAGGCTGATGATGACATCAAGAAGAAGAAAGTGCTGTCTGGCATTGGAGCCAACTTTGGAAGCTTCTTGGCCAAGGTCTGCTGTTATTCTCAGTAGAGCTCATGATAACCCTGATGATGATGATGATGATGATGATGATGATGATGATGATGATGATGATGATGATGATACAGATGTTGACTGTGCACTGTGTGTCTTCCCATCCCAGGCGGAGACGAGGAGGGGCAAGCGTCTGACAGGCAGAGAGATCAAGAAGAAGACTCTGTCTGCGAGACGACAGTCGCTAGACATCGACAATTTGAGAGAGGATGCACTCAAGTGAGTTTTGGATTTCTCTGCATGTTGCAGGCGTGTGAATGGGGCTGTAGTAAGAGCGATATTGAGTATCTAAGGAGTTTGACTGCTGGTTTCTTTTTTTCCCTTTCAAAATCAAAAACACAAGCGCAAAGGTGTAAGGCATGGAATCAAACAGTTTGTGTCTCCGCTCCTAATGCCAGCTTCAAACGTTAGCGTGTCTAGCTAACTCATATCCTTTTCCCACCAAAATCTACGTCTATATGCAGGTTTTTAAAACCTAACCTAACCTTGGCTAAAAATAGCCAAAAGACTTCTCTCCCATTGCTGTTCAGTTTTTTTTTTTTTTTTTTTTTTATTGTGTCGCATTCAACTTCACGAACACGATGGAAAACAGTGTTAACTTTTCCTGCTACAGCTTCCCGATACAGTGCACAAAATTGTGAAACTCAGACCGATCACTCCGCATTCACCGTCACTCTCTCAAGGTACAGTACGTGTCCACAGGTAGCCTCACTTCCATGCTTCCAATTCATTGTCTACGGAAGGAGCCAGGCAATGCATTGTGGTAGCATCTCGACGACTTTCGAGAGACAGGGCGGTGAGTTGCTCCTCATTTGCATAAAGTTATGATTGAGGCTACTCTTTTGAACTCGGTGCCGACTAATTTAATGGATGCGCGCTGCTTGGGCGGAGACGGGCGGAATTTGTGGCCCAGATCACGGAAGTTACAGGCAAAGTTGACCCGCATCATAGCAACTTGCGTCATAGCATAGCCATAGCGTCACGCCAGAAAACGGCCAACCGCGTGTCCTGTTTCGGATCCAATCTTGAGCCAATAAATACCCGCTCGTACTGCAGAGTCATTTGACCCGGGATTGAATGTCGATTCCCACTGCAGACAAAAGCCAGATGTTAGTGGGTGTGGGTGGGTTTTTTGACCCGTGGGATAACTTACTACCGAATACCATTTTTGGTGTTGAGCACTGCCAGTGCTGTGCCAGAAAGCAGTGCCATTAACTTTACGGCACGGCCAACACCAGGCTGCTCTACAATTCAACAGCACAGACCTCTGCACACATCAGACTGCTCAGTTAGAACTCGCCACGCTGAGACTTTCTCTCAGCTGAGATGGACAGCATAGCGCTGCACTGTTTCACTGTTTGTACTGCATAAATTAGCCAGCGGCTAGCGTAAAGAAACGCAGATGGACTCGGGCATTTAACAAAATAAAAAAGAAAGAATCATAGAAATAAAATAGAAGAAAAAAAAAAACTTTCTTAATTTGTTCTTTGTGTTTCCAAGGCAACGGGCCCAGGAGATGTGGAACTGGATCTACCAGCTGGAGTCTGACAAGTTTGACTTCATGGAGTACATGAAGCACCAGAAATATGAGGTACCGCTGGTACCTTGCTAAGTCATGTTTTATAGTGTTTCTGTAGCTGTCCTGTACCATGTCATATACTATCTATCTATCTATCTATCTATCTATCTATCTATCTATCTATCTATCTATCTATCTATCTGTCTGTATATCTATATATCTATCTAGCTATCTATCTGTCTGTATATCTATATATCTATATATCTATCTATCTATCTGTCTGTATATCTATATATCTATCTATCTATACAGTATATATATATATATATATATATATATATATATATATATATATATATATATATATATATATATATATATGTGGGATAGGTTTTTTTATTGCATTACTGGAATCACTTTACTTTCATTTTGCGCACTTGGAATTACTTTCTGCAAAAATGGCAAAAAGAAAAAAGCTTATTTAACTATATTGCTGCATTTTTATGCTGTCTGTGACATTTACTGAGGTGGCACATGCATGCAACAAAGAATTGCACTTATTTTTGTTGTAGTGGAATCTTGGTTTATGCAATACAGATAAATAAATACAGGAAGTAATTTGTCAAGCATTTGCTACTGTAGTTGTATGTGACGCTCTGCTCCTGCCTCTCCTTGAAGACGTTACTTGGGCTCTGGGATTTTTATATAATGAAGATAACTTTTTTTCTGACATTTTATGGGCTAAAAGTGTATAGAAATACTAAACAAAAGTGTACTGATTCCTTTCATAATGGTTTTAATTATTTTTCCTGTTACCTTAAATTCCTGCCTCCTGCAGATCACCGTGCTGCTGAACCGAATCCAACATGCTCAGAAATTGTGAGTAGTCACTTTTCTACAAAATATAAAATATGATAAACTGCAGATAGACTACAATCCCAATTGCAACACATTCTCACTCCCATCTCGTAAAATACGGACGCTTGGTCTAGGGCTGCCACCTCTTAGTCGATTAGTCGACTAATCGGTCGTTTTGGTCATAGTCGACTAAGATTTCTTTAGTCGATTAGTCATTTTTTATGCTTATTCATGCTTAATTACTTATTTCCAAGAAACTTCTGAGCACATTTATGGTAAACACAAGATTTAAAGTGGTGCTTTTGCAGGATTAATTGTGGAGAAACTCAGTTTTACAGATGGTTAATTAACTACATTTATTTTGTGCTTTTCTAATCTTAACCACCTCTCAAAGCGCACAGCTCTGTCAATTAAATCAACTAATCCAGCGGTGTCAAACTTAACTTCAGTGAGGGCCACACTGGAAATGAGAATCACATCAAGGGCCAGATGTAAAGTTTAAGAAAAGTCAAATATCTTTGACCGTATTATGTCTTATAAAGTCTTCTCACTTACAGTTTGGTCGACATAAAGTCCTGAAAAAGTCGGAGAAAAGTTCCTTAGCCGTCATCGCAAAAGCATCAAAAATGTCTGAAAAAGTGACAAAAACAATGAAAAAAGCCGCAAAAAAACTCTGAAAAAGAGGCAAAAACGTTGAAAAAAGCATCCGCAAAAGTGACAAAAACTTCAGAAAAGTGACAAAAGCTATGTGTGCCAACATTTATGGTGAACCTAAATTGATATGAGGGCCGGATCAAAAGCTGCGAGGGGCCGGATTTGGCCCGCGGGCCTTGAGTTTGACACCTGTGAACTAATCGATTAGTCGACAAAATTGTATAAGTGTTAGTCGACTAAGAATTTCTTTAGTCGAGGACAGCCCTAGCTTGGTCAGGTGCCTTTGTCGTTGTTATTGACTCTAAAAGTCTCCTTTAGCGTCATATAACGCGCTTTAACTAATCGCGCTTGGTCGGGACTATTGGCGTCCCTTTTGACGCAGTTAGGTTAAGGAAAAGGTCACGGGTTGGCTTACGTTTCCGTGACTCGCCAAAACGGGATGGTTGAGTTTAGGGAAAGGTCGTGGGTGGGCTTACACTTCCGTGACAAACGGCAATAACGGGACGGTTAAAGACACACTGTGTTTAAACCATCCACCACCCCGACCAACCTCCCTACACAGAATTTCCCCCTTACATACTAAACCCCGTGTACATGCTGCTCTCCCCGGGGCGTTCTACAAACACGCTGAAGGGCGTTTTTTTTCGTCGCTTTAGACGCTGACAGCCACTGTCCAAACGTTTGTATTTTACGAGTCCGGAGTGAGAACGTGAGAACTGACAATCCCTGTTACAGCCGGTCCTACTTTCCTTCTCTTTTCCTCTCACAGTAAAAAGATCCATGGCAAAGGGAAGGTGGGCGGTCGCTGGAAGTAAAGTGGGGTGAACACTGATGAAAAGTGGAGGCAGTATAGGAATGGAGAGATCACACATTTCCCCTTCGATGGTCCTCTGGTGCCAGAGCCGCTCTCTAGGCCTTTCCTGTGTGTGTGTGTGAAAGATATTGAATGTTTCTTGATAAGATGTATTGCTAATAAAACAAAATGCACTCAGTTTGGATTTGTAGTTCTTTTCTTCATCTAATGTGTGCGGATCGCAACGCCAGAATATATATATACTGTATGTATATATATATATATATATATATATATATATATATATAAATATATATACAGTATATATATTGCTTTGACCCAGTAATAATATCATCATATTTATTTTGGGTCATCAATTAAACCCCAAAAAGCAGTTGATTCTTTTCAGTCATGTCAGTGTGACTTTCTCATCGGTCAGGGACTTAACAAAAAAAAAAGTATTTATTTGTCCAGTGTTTTTTTTACTTGTTCACCAAGAACAACATACGGTTATTTTGACCGACTTTAGGTTATATAATTCATTTTCTAACCTTACAGTAAATGTCCACTGCTGCAGCTGCGTGTTTTGAGTAATCTTCATGGTAACTGGATTTCAAGAAACGTCTTTACAGCACTTACTCTTCAGATTTTAGATGACGTGAAATGTACACGGCTTAAAGAGATCTGAAATACTTGTTGTTTATGACCATTTAAAATAGACAGAGAAAGGGATATGCTGTAAAATAACGGCTGACAAGAAATTATACCTCATTATAAAACACTATATCTTCTGGACTTTTTAAAAACTTTTTTAAATAGCTTATTATCTGTGGGTTTACGTTTAGTTTAGTTTGGTTTCCTTCCGTTTCTTCTCCTCTCCTGTCTGTGGTAATTATGTTTCCCCTCCCCCTTTAATTCCAGCCTCACATGTTAGGCTCATTGAGACTCAGACAAGGACTACAGAGGACACACCGTTAATCCAGTCACTGCATCGAGTTAGAACACACACACACACACACACACACACACACACACACACATGCACAAACCTCATTGAAATCAAATTTAGCAGCTGAGCGCTGCGTTGCCTTTGGAATGTGAAGACCACAGTTTGTCCAGAAAAAGCCTGCACATTCATGATTGGATTACTGGAACAAATGGCAGGAATAATCGCAGGGTCCAGGATTAGTTACCCTCAGAAAATTACAGTTAACGCTTCAGTTCTTCTGATTTACGGTATAAAAATCCTCCTGATTGTATTAGAGGATATAATCCCATTCGGAAGCATGATATATCATAATCTTTTTTTCTGGTTCAAATAGAGGGTTTTGTTTTTTCAACAAGACATCTTCAACCCCAAATTATGCATTCAAGTGATTCTACTGTGTGTGTGTTTGTGTGTGAGAGTGACTTTCTGCTTGTAAAATGCAATTGAAACGATATCATGCGAGTGAAAGGATATCCTGTTCGCATGTGAGGATATGCTAGCACACGTGTGTGGGTGGGTGTGCACACATGTGAATCCAATCCAACCGTCAAACCATCTGTCATTGTTTGGAAATAATTTATTTATTCAGCTATTTATTTACAATCACATTGCAAATATCGAAATAGAAACCACAAACAGCTTTCCATTTTTAATGATTAACAACACACACACACACACACACACACACACACACACACACGCGCATAAATATCAATGTGCACACTCACCAAACACACAAGATCTCCACTCATTCAAACACAAGCACAGAAAGAGACACAAAGAGAAACAGAACAATAATCAGTAAAAACATGTAACTAAATGCAAAACATTTCACAAGGAAAAATCAAGTTTCGACAGTTTGGAAGATATGAGAGTTATCAGGGTAAACAGGAGGAAGTCATAAGGAAAGAGGAAATAAAGAAGAAACACACTTCAGCTCTGCAACAGCGGTTGAGAGCTACTCTAACAGAAAGGATGGATTTTTGGTGAGTATTTTATAGAGTATTTCTTTCATAGCAAGCTACAGGTGTTAAGGAAATACATATTAAAGGGGGACTTTCCCATTTTTAGACATAAAATTCACTGTACTCATCATAGGGAGAACACTTAGCCTCTGAAAACAGTTATATGTTTTCTTTCACTGTGGAGAAGCTTTTGAACATCTCACAAAAATAACCCTGATGATGCGCATCGTTTAACAGAAAGCATGTGTCAAGAAATGGGGGCATTGATAAAGACGCATAAAGACTTTTCAAATCGGAAAGTCGGGAGAACCTCACCAGCCCCAAAAGCATGTCTGCTCCGTGCGTTAACAGTACTGAAAGCTGTAGTAATATTCTGTTTATTAACAGTCTTCTGAGTCTCCCAATTTTATGGAAATTCAATACTAAATTTCCGGAGAACCCCTTTAATATTTAAATAGGTGTGTTGTTTGCCAAGTAAGTCGGTGACCGTAAATGTGCAGCGTTTCAGTGTATGCATGAGCTAATGCAAAAACATTTAGCTGCATTGTGTCAAAACAATATAAAGCACACATGTAGTCATATAAAGAGATCCCAAAATGAAATATTACAAAATGAATGATGATGTGAAACAGAAACAAATTAAAGAATACTTTTCAACAGGTTATTTCATAATACCTACAGTTGTTTCAAATGAAAATGTGTGTGTGTGTGTGTGTGTGTGTGTGTGTGTGTGTGTGTGTGTGTGTGTGTGTGTTTAGCGGATGGGGGCCTTCAGAGCAGCATCCACCTCCTCCTCTGGGCACAGCGAGTGCCACTGGGCCACTGGCCGCCTGGGATTGGCCAGCATGTCTGACCAGTGGCGCAGCCCGACACCTGAGGCGCCGTAGCCGATCCAGAACTTGCCAATGGCGTCGTTGCTGCCAAGCTTGTCATAGTCATACACAGTAATTATCACCTGGAGTTTCTGTACGCGGAGAGAGCCGAGGAGGAGAAGCTATGGTTAGACCAAATTCTTCTGCATGTACAGTAGGGCTGCACGATATGAGGACAATATCTAATTAAGATTATGTAGACTGATATTGTGACTGTGACATGATTCACGATATTGGAGGGAATCATTTTTGTATCATTCTTCTCAAATATTACAATTATTATAGGTTGATTTTAGGTTTTTTTCTTTAATCTGTAGGACATGTTTTGTAGGCTGGGACGTCTCTGCAGCACCACAATACTTAATTCAGAATGGTTTGACAAATATTTTGCCTTTAACAAATATTGCACCCCCCCTTCGATTTTGATATTGCACTAGTCCATATTGGGATTTCAAAAAAATTGAGATTAATTGTGCAGCCCTAATGTACTGTATATATTTCAATTAGGCTGAAACTACTTAGCCTGTAAAAACTGTTGCATAATATCTGCTGTAGCTAATGGGCTTCCCAACGTTCCAATGTAAAGAAACAACCCTGATGATGTCACATGGGTTATTTCGGCTTAAGCTTGGGCTTGTGCCTTAAACTTTTCACAAACTGGAGGTGAAAGAAGTAGGCATTTAGGGCGATATAAGGGTCCGTTGTTGAGATATTTCAGTGTGGACCAAAGTGGTGGACCAACTGACCTGACCCACAGTGCCAGTCCTGAAACCGCTAGCGTGGCTAATAATGTAGCCGTAAAAGAATGGAATCTTAATTTGAAACAATTAACTGAATGCAAGCTGAATACTGCTTTTATGATGAGCGAGAAGAACAAGTAAATGTCAAAGGAAATGTGTGTTGTATTTAACTCAAATGTACAAACCTGGATCATGGAGAAGGGGATCTCAAAGCTAAAACTCTCATTGAAGTAAGGATTCAGAGTGTTTTGTTTGACTGACGTCTTCTTCTTCTTTATTCGCTTCCCATTGTGCTGCAACACCACCTTAACAAAGGGATCTGAGAGAGAGAGAGAGAGAGAGAGAGAGAGAGAGAGAGAGAGAAACGACATCAGGCAGTGGATCAGGAGAGCCAGCAGGAAAACCGTGATGGTAGGTGTCCACTGCCAACTTGCCAAGCCTCATTTGCATGCTTCCCATTCATAAGTCTAAGGGAATGTTATGTCTCATCAAGTCTGGGCGCAATGCATTCTGGTAGCGTTGCGGCAACATTCGAATAGCTGGGCATTGAGTTTTATTTTATGCAAATAAGGAGCCGGCAGCTCGACTCATCCTCTCTCAGGAACTCATGGAAATCTTTTCAACTGACCGTTGTCGATCTGAAATGAAGACAGATTCCGCAACTGCATAGCCTGTGTCTCCCAAAAAATGTTTTCAGAAACATCGGTTAACTGTTTTTCATAAAATAAGAGGCGCCATGATGGTCTGTTTTAAAATTCGGGAGCAGACAGCCCCACGTGAAGCATTCGTCCAATCAGCTGCAGCCATCGCGGTTGTAGGAGGGTGTAGTCTGTTTTCTTTGCTTGTCAGTGGTCAGTGAAAAGAAGCCCACCAGCGTGGAATGCTGGGAAGCGGGGGCGATGATTGCCGGAAAAATAACGCCACAGTGGACGTGAACTGTAACTGCCATTCAGGCAAGTGTGTGTTTTTACCTGACAGTCCTCCAACATCCATCTTCTTCAAGTTCTTGGCTTCCATGATGTTAACTGTGAGCTTACCGGCCGTAGGGACGTAACGAAGAGAAATGCAGATATCACCTAGCTTCTCTTCCTGTGAAGGACATTACATATACATGGATGAGTTATCATATTGCCGAGGGCTTTGGTTGCTTTAAATGTTGGTAATGACTGTTACATTTATTGTATTTTTCAGTGGATGTAAAAAAAAATCATCTACCTCCTCTTTCTCTCCTCCGCTCAGATCCTTCCATTCGTGGATTGGCTGTGCAAGGTCTATACTGTTCATGGGAATCTTGATCTCGCCGATGGTGTCATGCTTACCAAAACGGTCAAAGTCAAACACCTGCAGCACCAGAATCTGACCACCCAACTCATTATAGGGTATCTGGAAAGGGATCATATAAAAAAAAGTGCTTAAGATGCTTTGATGTTCATGCTGGACAGTTTACAAATGCTACTGATAATATGATCAAAACAATTTCAATGTAAAGTTTACTGTTCATTCATTCACTGCCCTCCAGTATTGATGTACAGACCTTAAATGTGAAGGTCTCATTGAAGACCGGACAGAGGTTCTTGCGCTGGACTTTGGTCTCAAATTTCTTCTTCTTGTCCGGCAGCATGTAGACTTTGACATAGGGATCTGAGGTCCCCCCTATATCCATGGCTGGGAGGTCCTGAGCCTGGAGGATGCCAACTATCAGCTGGAGAAGGACGGGGAGATAAGATTAAGCAAAGATCCACTATACTAAAGAAGCACATTTCAAGCAGCGCCAATGGTATGAAACAGTATGCACTTCCTGTCTCCTAAATGGGCGTGACCTCTTGAAAGTGTAGTTAATGTTGTGTGGATGGATGAAAAGTTGTATTTGTATAATTTATGAATACTTTCTTTTGCTAACATGTAAAAGACATATTTAGCATTGCGGAATACGTTTTTTTTTTACCACATTCACCAACGTTAGTTGACATTAGCTTATCAGTGTTGCCACATCTTGCGAGAGTTTGTTCTTGAGATAGAAATGGGTCAGAACAAAGTTAATTTTCTCCTGATGTTCCATATTAGTGTCAGCATATGTGGCTTGTGAAAAATGGTCACCAAAGTAAAAATATTTACTTTGGTGACTATGAGGCAAAAGAATCGGTAATAATCTGTGTTCATGTTCACTTCTCCCATTGGAATCAATACACTCAGGACCTGCCGGTAGACTCCTAAAGAGGCGTGGCAGCGGAGAAACCCACGTGACACAGATAGAGGAAATTACTCTGAGTTGGGGCGTCGGTCCTAAACTGGTTTAAGCATTCCTGGGTCCTAAATCCTGAAATGAAGCTAGCTTTTCAGAATAAAGGGTGCCATCTTTACTGGCTACGTCTATGGTTTGGGCTCATTAATTCTTTCATTTCTGTGTTTGGGAGGTTTGATATTGGGGTGTGCTTGCAAAATACTACGTGCAGGTATGTGTACCTGGTTATCAGTAAAGTTATAGTCCAGTGAGTACTCCAGTTTGCCTAAGCTTTCCTTCTCCTCATCTTCCTTCCCTTCCTCTCCCTCCTGGAAGAAACACAGCATAGTTATCCATTAACAGAAAACAGCATTAAGGTCACACATTTCAAAATACGTCAATTTTGACCATACAGTGAAAATGACATGAGATAGGAAAGGGTTTTAAATATTCTGCGGAGGCCTGGGTCTTAAAAATACACTATGGAGAAATATTTTAATGAGCGTGCCCCCATTTTCTTTGTCAAAATGTCAACAAGTTTTAATCAAAAATTGTCTTTGCAATGTTTAATGAGCATGAAATGCATTCACGTAACACTGAATGTTAACACTACTAGAGTTTGTATAGTTTGTTTACAAGAAAACTCACATTTATGGTTCCACTGTGGTTTCCTTTTCAAAAAGAAAAGAAATTCCAGCACACACTTTTCACCTCTGCATTTGATTTATTTGGTCGGTTTTAGTTGGTTTTGGTTGTTTTTTACTGACCAAATAAACCAAATGCAGAGGTGAAAAGTGTGTGCTGGAATTGTTTTTCTGTATTTCTTTTGTGGTGCAGGGAAGTAATTCCCTGCACCACAAAAGAGACAAAGCAAGTGGTGTGTGTGTTGCTTTCTACTCATCCACTGTGGTTTCCCACATAATAGCATAATAGAATAATGTTACATTCCACATTCCATTCTGTGAGTCTCAAGAAAGTCGCTCACGTCCGTTTTGTGTATCCTCAATTGCAACACTGTTTTCCTATCTGTGTGAACAGACCTTGAGACAATCCTGGTCAAATTGTTTCACAACACATACTATCAGTAATCACGGACAAGCATTAGGCCTATAAGCATTGATGAAAGAAAATACTAATTGTTTTATCCTTTTGGTTTTGCAACAAGTATACATTTTATATTTATTCTTGTGACTACAAGCTTCTGCAATCCCAAGGGAACAGCAGCTGTTACTCTGTCATCCATTTTGCCTTTTGTGCCCAGTTTAAGCTGTCAGTTCGTTACTACTAGTCTCAACATGGATAAAAGCCAAACAGCTGTGGACTGTGAAGCAGTGATTGCAATCAGATACAAAGAGTGGAGCTCTAACTGCTGCTAACTCTATCGGTTGGCCTGTGGAGATGGTAGTCAGCCATGTACTGCTACACATGTTTCCAATTGCATATTTTCACCCGCCTTTAAGGAGTAGTTCATTTTGAGAAATATGCCTATTTGCTTTGCTAAGAGTTAATTGAGAAGATCAATGCTACACTCATGTCTGCACATTAGAGAAATATGATGCTGCAGCCAGCAGCTGGTTAGCTTAGCATAAAGGGGAAAACAGCTAGCCTAGCTCTGTCCAAAAGTATCAAAATCCACCTATCAGCTAGTATTATTTATCCCGCCAAATCAAGGAGGAACCACTCAAAAAAATGGATGGACTCTTTAGAAGAGGTGATTAATTAATGAATGTGTATGTCCTTTTCATCTCCAAAAACGCTGCTGTCTTTTTTTCTGCGGAGACATAAAACACATCACTCGAGCTTCTGCACTCGGAGGTCGCCTGACTACACCATTTTGTAAACATACTGAGAAATCCAGAGAGAGTTGTGTGGAGCTGATAGTCTTAATTAGCTTTGTATCAACTCATTTGGCAATGGCTTGAATGTAACAGACGTTCATTAAAATAAAGTAGTTGTGCACTTTAAACTCAGTCTAATTACCAATTACTCTCAACTCTCTCAACCTCAACATTTCTCACCTTCTTATCATCTCCAGCCTCTCCATCTTTGTCCTTCTTCCTGCGCCCTCGTCCTCCCTTCCTCTCTCGGACCTTCTTGGGCTTCTTGGCACCGAAGCACTTCTTGTAGATGCAGAATCCCATGCAGGCGATAAGGGCAAGGACTACAACCACAATGGCTCCCACCGCCCACATGGGCACTGAAGAATGGCGGAGAAAGGCATGTTTGCACCGTGTAGGTTTATAGGAAACAACATACACGGTAGACGACTGACGGACAACACCCTTTGGACAGGAAAAAAACTATGCTATGTGCTACTTCTGCTATGGTGATGTTATATTGTTTACAAAGAATGGAATTAGATACAATTATTTTGTGTCTTTTCTTTTATGTAATTATTGTTGTAATGCATGTAGCTTCTTGTAACATCTCAGTAGGATTTCATGCTCTGATCACATAATTCCGTGTGTTGTTGCAACATTAGCTTCTTGTTGTCCAGATCGGCCATGTTTTTTTTCTTTGTGTGAGAGCTTCGTAATATCAGGTAGTAAATTCTATTGTGGATACAGCAAAAAAGTTAAAATATTTCAACTTTGAATGGCAATGCCGTCTACCGTTGCCATAGTCTATATCCACGACATTTCAGGAAAATTACCCTGGATGTCCTTCATTTCATCAGGATGTCCGTCACTTTCCTCTTTCATTGTGTTGTAATTTTAAACTCCAGTGGATCTATGAGGACTATGGTTAACTGCTCCTCAGATCTCTGCAGGGTAAATCCAGACAGCTAGCTAGACTATCTGTCCAATCTGAGTTTTCTGTTGCACGACTAAAACAACCTTTGAACGTACACATGTTCCACCAAAACAAGTTCCTTCCCGAGGCTATTTTGCAGAGGCACCGTTGTTCTGTCCGGCGCCCAAGATGATTGTGATTGGTTTAAAGAAATGCCAATAAACCAGAGCACATTTTTCTCCTGTCCCTGAAAGCTGTGTGGACTAAGTGAGACTACCATGGCAACGGGTGGAGTATACATGCTGCCACCTGTTTACCCCGGCACCCAGTATACGAGAATGTTGATGATATATGCTGTTTGGGCGTTTTAGTTTAAACACAAATTAGTTCTTCTGCTGGAGACCCTCCTTCGCAGTGCTGTGGAGGAGGGTATGGCAATGCAAGACTACTGCTGCCAAGTATTCTCTGCTGGCCTCACCTAATTTTAGCGCCCTGCTCTCGCCCATTAAAATGATATCTGGTTTGCCGTCTATGATCTGCCTGAATCCACGCACAGTCTTGTTTCTTAAATTGAAGCTCAAACCTGCAATAACTAATGTTTTTTTGGCCACTTCAGAGCAGCAAAAACATTTGTTCTGTTTTTGGTCTCTGCCAACGGCTCTTTAGCTGCTAAATGCTCCACAGCTAACTGTGTCTGTCTGCTGAGCAGGTAGTGTACAGTGGGTTTTTAGAGCTTTTTAGCTGAAAACAGCTGCTTGCTGCGGCCGACAACATCGCTACAAGAGTGGTGAGAGTGAGCCAAAACAGTACAGTTGCAGCCGGACAGCTAAATAAGGATCCTAAACTCTAAAATGGGAGGAGGAGCCGATTCTGGTGATAAGCGACCCCTTTCACATAGTCATTTTATACATTGTTATTGTAAAAATATTGATTGTAGCTGCTTTAACCATTGGGTCACCACTGTTGGATTAGCAAAATCTCTGACATATCAAAGACTATTCGATCATTTCCTTTTCAAATTCTTGAAAAGTTCCCATAGGGGTGGAACATTTTGCGTGTCGGGTATGCCTTTAAAATGGTGGGGATTCAGCCTGAAGTCCCTGATTAATTGCAGTGTGATACAAAAGTTTATTTGCATAAAAAGTAAAATGTATCACTTATTATCTCATAAAGAGTTTATACCGGTATTAGTGCTATTTTTTATCATTTGTAACTTTTCATATTTAAATCTTTTGGGCGAAAGTGGGCTTCCGTAAGATTTGCTAAGAAGCCCAAGAGTGTAGCCTTTTTTTTAGCTGGTGAAGGGTGTGTCTCTATAATACTTCCATAATACTACATTCCTCTACTATAACAACTGTTGAACTTCTCTTGCAGAAGGCATTTAAACCTCGGTCAATACACAGCTGTTTTTCGCTACCTGTAGAAGACACGCATGAATGGTGCAAGACAAGAGATGGACTTACTCTTGAGTTTATGATCTTGAAGAGCAGAGCAGAGTGGTCACATGAAAAGATGAGAGAGGACAGAATAGAGAAATGAAAAACATGAGAATTGAAAATGAGATGACATGATGGCTTGATGATGGTATGTAGGTAATAGATTGATTCTTTTTTAGTTTGCATGTGTCTGTCTGCATACACGGGTTCATCTGTTAAACTGGCTTTAATTTTTAACCGACTAGAACAATACTATTGCCACACAAGCAATCGGGGCCTCACTGGGGGATTTAATATTTCACTTTGGAAAGTGTGTGTGTGTGTGTATGGGGGAGGGGGGGGGGTTGGGTTGGGGGGTCCAAAAAAATCAGTTTTTTTTCTAGACTTAACAAAGCTCCTCCAGATCTGCAGCAGACACATTTTGCAGATGTGTAAAATTGGTTGACCTCCCCTATATTTTAACTAAACAGGGCATAATTTATTGTACATACATTGCTTGTGCTTAAACAACTTAGTCTTTGAGAACACACACAATTTAACTTAATTTAAATGTGCGACAACAGCTATGAGCATTATTGTGTTTGCATTGTCCTTATGTGTGTATTTTATGCATTTGTGTTTGTGCTCACTTGGCAGGTGCGTGAGCTCATTGAAGAACTTGCTCTTCATGCTGGCAAACTGGTGGTTGGAGCGGTGCGAGGGGGATGATTGAATTGGTGGGGGCTCCCGCTCCTCCTCCTCGGCCGCCCTGCGGAGCCGCGCCCCGGCCACGCTGACCAATCGCATCTCTGCTCTGTGAAATCAAAGGAGAGCAGACAACAAACGGTCAACAACTTTATAATCTCCAAATCAATTGTGGTGACATTAAAACTACAACAAAGAGCTAACAACACATTTGTTCCCTCTTCAGATGTGTCCTTCATTTAAACATCATGCTATTTGACCTTTCACCTGGCTTTAATCTCTTTAATCCTCTCTTGCTCGCTTCCATCTCATCCCTCTCACTATTCACTCTTTAGTTTTAAGCTTTAAGCTCACAAAGACAAACTATACTCATAAAGGGAAAAAGGTTTTTATTTTATTGAGGTTTTACTGAAAAAGAAGTAGATACGTGGTGAGGAAATCCAGTGGTAAAGGAAGTACTCAATTTCTTTTACTTTAGTTAAAGTAGTAATACCATAATGTAAAAATACTCTTGCATTCAAAATGTAACATGTATTCAGCATTTAAATGTTATCACTTGTTGAGGTGGAGTTAATTCTAACTGCTTTATGTTGGGTAGTTTAAGCTGTAACAGTGGTTAGCTAATCATATATTTATATATATTTATTATATTATATTTGTAACAAAACTCTCAAACTGCAGAGTAGCATGTAATTTGTACAATATTATCCCCTAAATTGTAGTGGAGTAGAAGTATAAAGTAGCATAAAATGGAATTAAGGCTGGAAGTCAAGTGCCTTTATAATTCTACTTAAATACAGTACTTTAGCTACATTAGCATATTTTAGCCAATTTATGCAAAAGTTTCAGGCGAAAGTAATACAATATGTTTTGGACTATACCATTTTACAAACATGATTTTATTATTCAGGGAGAGGGTTAAAAACACAAATGCCCTATCCTAATTATTAAGTAAAATAACTACATTATGTTTTTGTGCTAATGCAGAGCAGCTGAGTGGGAAAAAAATGTCCATGTCAGCTTCCAACTTGTAGTTCAGAGTCGGAAAAATTGGGAATTTTTGACGCCCCACTATCTCCCAGATGGTGATAAGAACTACAGACATGTCAACAAACTGTTGGTAGAATGGCTGCAAATGCACCACCGGAGACAGTTTTATCAATAATAACACTCATTATTAATAACATAATTGATTCAGCTAATTTTATAGGACCTATAATTACATTTTTACACGTGGTAACTAACTGCTACAAATACGGAAGACAACAAAAGTAGCTAACTTAGGCTATTTATCTGATGTGGCTACCAGGTTAGCACTGGGGCTAACCACTTTAAAATAATGCACAAACACTTCCAAGTCGGAATAAAGGATGTTTTTCCTGATCTTCCCATTTTGACAACATTGTGTGAGGTACGTCACAAGCTAGTTCTTTAGCAAACTGGCTAGCAAACAACCAGTCACTGGCTGGATAGCTTTTTGGCTAACGTTAACCAGAGATGTATTTAGTACAGGGCTTCAGTACACTTTGGAGGTATTTGTATTTGTACTTAACCCCGACTATTCAAAATTAAGTGGACTGCAAATCGCAGTCAGCTAGCTAAACTTCAAGCATGCATTAAAGATATAAAATCCTGGATGACCTACAATTTTCTGATGTTAAACTCTAACAAAAATGAAGTTATTGTGCTGGGCCCTAAACACCTCTGAATCTCGTTATCGAAAAATATAGTTACTCTGGATGGTATTGCCCTGTCCTCCAGCACTACTGTCAGAATTCTAGGAGTTATTTTTGATCAGGATATATCCTTTAATGCCCATCTAAAACAAACCTAAAGAACAGCCTTTTTTCATCTTCGTAACATTGCCAAAATTAAGAATTTCCTGTCTCAAAACAATGCTGAAAAACTAATCCATGCATTCGTTACTTCCAGGCTGGACTACTGTAATTCCTTACTGTCAGGTTGCTCAAATAAGTCCCTTAAGACTCTCCAGCTGGTCCAGAATTCTGCAGCACGTGTTCTCACAAGAACTAAGAAAAGATATCATATTTCTCCTGTATTAGCTTCTCTGCATTGGCTCCCTGTAAAATCCAGGATTGATTTTAAAATCCTTCTCCTGACCTACAAAGCTCTAAATGGTCTAGCACCATCATGTCTAGAGCTCCTAGTACCTTATTGTCCCACTAGAGCACTGCGCTCCCAGAATGCACTCTAGGAACTTGTGGTTCCTAGAGTCTCTAAAAGTAGAATGGGATCCAGAGCCTTCAGCTATCAGGCTCCTCTCCTGTGGAACCAGCTCCCAGTATGGGTTCGGGGGGCAGAAACCGTCACCGCATTTAAGAATGAACTTAAATCTCTCCTCTTTGATAAAGCTTATAGTTAGGGAGTGAGGAGTTGCAGTGTCCACCTAGCCCGGCCACCTGCTTCTCTTCATAGTCGCAGATTAATAATATAACAAAAGTAGAGGGAGGCAGGCCAGTACAGCCCGATCTGGCAGGGGAGAGTTCTAACCCCGAGCAGGCTCCTCTCCTTAACCTGTCTCTCTTAGTTACGCTGTTATAGTTCTAGAGTGCCAGGGGACTTTCCTTACCTCTTTTGACACACTGAGTTGCTCTCTCCTCTCCCTTTCCATTTGTTCGCATCCCGTCCCAGAAATGCTTGTTACTAACCTAGCTCTGAGGAGTTTCCTCCCCGGAGTCCTTTTGTTTTTGTTTTTTTTGTTTTTGTTGTTGTTTATATTTCCTTGGAGTATATTGAACCAAGATCTTGGTTGCAGCTGTCGCCGTGGTCCTGCTGCACTTCCTGCTAAGCTCTGCGGTGCCCTGCAATGTCATGCTGCTTCCTGCTGAACCCTGCTGCTTCCTGCTACGTCCATCCATTCTCCGCTGGGTCACGCTACATCCTGTAATGCCCTGTAGCGCCCTGATATGACATGAACTACTACGACTACCATTTGAAGTCACTGTTCCATTATCTTTAATGTGACTATTATTGCCACTGTTCATCCCATCCCCAACCGGCACCGCCAGACACTGCCTACCAAGAGTCTGGGTCTGTCCGAGGTTTCTTCCTAATAGGGAGTATATCCTCGCCACTGTCGCACTGCTTGCTCTTGGGGGACTTATTAGAATTGTTGGGGCTTTGTAAATTATAGAGTGTGGTCTAGACCTACTCTATCTTTAAAGTGTCTCAAGATAACTCTTGTTATGATTTGATACTATAAATAAAATTTAATTGAATTGAAATTATTTTGCTCTTTTGTTAAATTGCTAGATGTGGTGTTCATATTTCATGGCTCACCTTTGCTCTTCCTTGTCCTGCAAATAGTGAAAATGGCTATGAACGTGTTGTTTAAACGCTCTGGCCAACAAAATACAACCTATTTAGGGATCAAGTAGTTTCCACATTAACACTTAAAGCTCATGAGCACACCTAAGGACCATTTACACAGCACACAGTTTGACTGGTCAAAGCAGGAAATGCACAGGTGTTACTAATAACATTAACAAGGCCAGCCATGACAGTGTGACAATGAGCAAGCACAATATTAGGACCCTGAAACTGAAGTAACTAATTAGAATTCAACCATCACTAATTTTATTATTTACACCTCTACTTTTTCTACTGTAGCATGTCAAATGTCTTCTGCCTATTAAGTACACAATCCCAATACAAAGACAATCTTAACAAAATTGAAATTAGAATTTGTAAAACTATTCCTGCTTTGTTTTATTTCCAATCCCCATGTTGAAAGAGTTCATATTACGCATAATGTGAATTAAGGTGTATAAATTGCAACTAGAAAACATACCTTCTGCCAAATCCCTGCCTGTGGCCCTGGGTAGAAGCAATAAAATAATCATGAGAATCTCTTAAGGACTTCTGTGCCCTGTAAAGAGTTCAGCTTGTCAGTTGTCAGTTGCACACAGGCTGACATTTAAACACACATATGCCCCACCCACAGTGGACATCCCTCTGTCGCTGCACAGCGATGTAACAGGATTAATTGCCAAAGGTAATCCAAAAATCCCTCGGCTTTAACAAATTAAGTACAGTTTGCCTCTCTGCATCTCCTCCCCTTTCTCCGCCCATTCCACCATTATCTCTCCTTCCTCCCTCTCTTATGTTGTCCCCGTCTGTCTGTTATTTATCCTCCCTCGTGACAGCTGGAATAAAGACATTACACACACAGATGTACACATCATATTCACGAGATGTGATTCAGGTGGCGAGCTGTGTTACATCAACCCTTTTACCTCCCTGGACTGCATTAGCAGAGGATTTGAGAGGGGGACCTGAGTGTGTCAGTGTGTGTGGTAGCTAGCTAGCTGAGCTTAATTAGCATAGATAGATTGATAGATAGATAGTGTAGATAGATAGATAGATAGATAGATAGATAGACAGATAGATAGATAGATAGATAGATAGATAGATAGATAGATAGATAGATAGATAGATAGATAGAAAAAACAGGGGAGATAGGGGGAAACAGCTAGCCTGGCAGTGATAAAAGGAAATCAAAATTAAATGAAACAATAACAATTTGTTTTGGCCAGGCACAGTAACTTCCTGGAGTCTTTGGTAGCGGCCTGGCAACTGCCCAGAGCCAAGAAATAGTCCGCCAGTTGTACAAATGATATAGTTTTTAGTGAGCTTTAGAGATGCAGGTAGGCAGATTTGGTTTACTTCAGACCAAAGGGGTAAGCGAGCGTCTGGCAAGCGTAGCTCCTATGGCGCCATTTTGATGCTAACAAGCACTCATCCCCCCGTTTGCATCCCATTGACTGTCATTTATTTTGACGCCACTTTGACAGCGAATAACTTTACATCTGAAGCGTTTAAAGACTATTTGTCCATTGTTTATTTCTAAAGAAACATGACAATGTATAAAAGGTTCCATTACCTTGTATCTCACGTTATGGCTCCGTAGCAGACGTTTTTGTAAAAATAGGCTAACGACTGGGTCATTACTGTTGCATAGTAGAGGAATTACCGTATAGTACAGGAGAAGCTCACAGGCAGTTTCGACTTACATTAGCTGTTTAAGTTCAATTACTAATGTTTACTAGCATTTTAGTTAGCAATAATTAGCCTGTGTCCATGTTATGTCCTAACATATACCTACGCTCTCCGTCTCTGTAAGATTGGGAATGATTGAGATTTCTCTTGGCACAGCTACCAGAAGACTTACAACTTTCAGACACGTTGCTCACGTCACATCTACATCTTCAAGCTCAGTTGGAGGCTACGCTCAGCCATCACCGGAAAAGTGCTTCTAATATCCTTCATGGTCTGTCCAGAGCAACGGGATATGTTGGTCCATTCTATATATACTGTCTATGCTTTAGACAAAGCCAAACTAGCTGTTTCCCCCTTGTTTCCAGTCTTTATGCCATTCGAAACTAACAGATAATTGCTGCTAGGTTTTAAGCGTCCGTGCACGCAAGTGTTTTTAGCTCCAGTAGAAGAACGAAACATTGGCATCAGTGTCAGTATTGTCAAAGGTCTCCGTTTGCGGCCACAACCCCGCAGATTCCAAACCAAAACGCGTCAGAAGTGTTTTAAATTTTTTTAAACAATATTCGTTTTTAAACCAAAATGTAGCAATGTGGGTGCCTGGTTAGCTCACCTGGTAGAGCAGGCGCCCATATTTAGAGGTTTAGTCTTCGACGCAGTGGCCACGGATCCGACTCCAACCTGCAGCCCTTTGCTGCATGTCATTCCCCCCTCTCTCTCCCCTTTCAAGTCTAAGCTGACCTATAGAAATAAATGCCTAAAACAAGCTATATAGATAGATATACAAGATAATATAATATATAAAATGTAGCAATGTAGTGTATAATGTAGTAAATATAGCCTGAATTATCTGATCTATTGGATACATACACACAGACAAAAGCCTTTTAGGCACATCATTTGTATTTTCACAGTAGTGTTTTTTTTTATCAATTTGCACTACTGAAATCCACAAATTTAATTGACATACATTTCATGCTACACTGATACCATATCATGAAGATATATGGCAGATGGAAGCTAGGTTGGGTGTTTTACTCTCCATTACATCCCTGATGGTCAGGGTTTGACTGATAAGGGATTGTTTTCAATTCAGTAGCATTTTGTGTCTTTATGCAATATTGTAGGGAGAGGGGGGGAGCATTGACACTTGTAGGTATGTTGTATGGCAAAATTCACTCTGTAGTGCCAAATATGTCCATAATAGGAATTAAGTATGGTTTAATCGGATCATTTTAAGGGCAAATGAATATAATATATATATATAAGTATATGTATATACTGTATATATATATATATATATATATATATATATATATATATATATATATATATATATATATATGCACTTTAACTGTCTGATTGCAAAACCCCTGAAAAGTTTTGGAAGGAGCAGCCAATATACAAAATAAAATACAATTAAATGAATTAAAATAGCTAAATGGACCTCAATCATATCAATCAATACCATATCAATACCCACTGAACTCTGTCATTCTGCTGTTTCTGCCCGGACTCTGCATGTTGCATAATGACATTTTAGCTCAAGTTCAGGACACCCCAAAATCAGGATGATGACCACAGTTGTTATTTGGGTCATAGCAGATTAAGGCTGGACCGCTGCCAAAATCTTACATCAGTGAGTCAGAAACCTGATCAAGTTGATGAAGGAATATGTGTCTCTGTCCGGATATTGCACGATGGGGTAATCACCCTGCTGATATGAGAAAATTCCCAAAAAATATATTATTTTGCATCCTGGTTCATAGTTTGGAAAACCAAAGATTAGAAGACAAAATGAGAGCAAAGAGAAATATGTGGTGAGGTTGCTCTGGGGTAAAAAGAATGCAATGAATCTGGTTCAAAGCTAAATTAGAAGATGTTTAGGTTCTTAAAAGCAAAGGCTAATATAAAAAGATATTAAAAACTAATGCCACAGACAAAAAGGTCTGTCAACAGGGACATGATTTGTCAAAATATGACAACAACCTTTTATATTAAAGGAGAACTCCGGGCAATTTTTATGTTAATCTTAATCGCTATAAATATGTGAGTACAGTCGATAGCAACAAAAAAAAAACAGAATCGGTCCTGGCAAACTGGAGTTGTTGCAGATAATGCCCATAGCTCCCAGTGAGCTAAAACAGCACTTTTGGGGGCATATTCTAAAGAGTGCCTCAGTTTGCTAGGACCGATTCTGTTTGTTTTTTTTGCTATCAACTGTACTCACATATTTATAGCGATCAAGATTAACGTAAAAATTGCCCGGAGTTCTCCTTTAACATACTGTAGGAAATAACAGTGTTTGACATATTTAACAAAACTCACATCATGAACAATAAAACGTGAGTCATTGTGTTGCAAAGATCCACCAACGCTTGCAAGGTAATGGCACAAAAAGCTGAGAGAAAAGGTTCTGTATCAAAATGACTGTCACTGTATTATATCTTCCAACCCTAAAGCAAAGACTTCGGGGGTTAAAACACATTCACTGGGTGGCATTTTACTGGTTAAAGCTGAAGAAACTTAAAAACACTTTAACTTAATTATAACAGAGCCACCGTTGATGTTATTAGTAACACCTGTGCATTTCGTGCTATGACCAGTCAAAATGTGGGCTGTGTAAATGGTCCATGAGTGCCAATGGTATGTCCTCATATGTGTGTGTGTGTGTGTGTGTGTGTGTGTGTGTGTGTGTGTATGAGTGTTTTACATTATGCCACTTTGGATGTTTACTCTTGATCTCCTTTTGTGAACAATTTACAGTATAGTGATGCAAATCAAAGCTTGATTGGAAGCTTTCAGACACATCTCTCGTGTCTCTATCTCATAACACTTAGTGCAAAACCAAAATGTCATTCCTGGAGGAGCAAGAGACCACCAAAAGCAATGTGTTAACTCTGAAGACTGTGGCATGTAGTTCTTAGAGGCTCTATTTTTAGCAATACTACACGGACAGAGACGGACAGACAGACAGACAGACAGACAGACAGACAGACAGACAGACCGTTATTTCAATGTGTCTAGCCTATAAACATGGCTGTGCCTGTGATTATCAGGCAATTTCATTTTACCTGTGGTGACCTGTACAAGTGATGCTGCTTGATCATTTTAGACAAGATAACTGCAGTTAAAATAAAGGCTTTCGACTGTTTGCTGTAGATTTGCAGCTTTGTACAAAAAGCGCCAATAAACCTCACAGTAGCCTTTCTCAAGGTGCAAACAACCATCACCAAGCTGCACGATTTAAAGGTTATAATACCAGACACAATGTCAGAAACTTCATACAGGCTGTAGAGGTAAACATCAGTATTGCGGGTGATTGCACGTGAATACAGACTCTGTAAATAGCCGTGCATAAGCCTCCCTAATCCACTTCAACTAATCTTTGCCAGGTTTGGAAAACATCCTGCACAATGCGTAAAATCAAATGTTTCTCTCCTGCAGGAACTTTCACAATGAAATGCGAATGAAATGAAATTGTCAAATGATAGAGAATGAAATAAAAATTTGCTTTAAAGTACAAAATCAAATAGATTAACATTAACCTTGTGCTCCCTGTGAGCATAGCTGCCTCTTAACAGATTTACGGAACGACTGTAATACACAGAGAGAGATTAAACTGCAGCTGAAATTAGTCATTAATGGAAAATGAATCATGTTTCATGATCGAGTCATTCTCAAGTAAAAGCACAAAATATTTGTTGTTCTTCCTATTTAACCTGTTATTAAACCAGCATGTTTGAAGTGTTAAAGTAAAGTGATTTAAATACAGGCTGTTAGGAGGTTTGGGGAACGGGTTAAGGGAATGAGCTTATTTTTCCTGGTATCTTTTGTACGTTACTGCACAGTTTGTGTGTTTGATTAAAAATTAATTAAAAAAACAATTGAGGAAAAAACAAAAAATTGTTGTTTCAAGCTTATTGAATGCAATGGTTTGCTTCCAGCTCTGTTTCTCTGTTTTCAATTAATTGTAAATTTAACACGTTTAAGTTTTTTTGACTGTTTGTCTGAATCGCCCCACATAAAACACATAATTTGGCCCTGGTAACTAATGAGCTAATAACTCTAAAATGATACACAGCAAAACAGAATATAACTCACCTTTGTAGTGTCAGTCCCTCTCTTTGGTTATTTTATTTATGTTTTGCATCCAAATGTGCTCTAGACAAATCCACCACCACTGACTGATTAGAAGTCGTTGCACATAACACCCCCTCTCTCTTCCCCCTCCCCTTTCTGTGTTAATCTCCACAGTATCCCTCACTGCCAACGACTTACTGTCCACCTACACTGCAAAAAAAGTCTATCTTCAAGAGACAGTTCATCTAACACTATCCCTTTAAGTCTCATTTCTCTTAAAATCATTGACAATTTTGTTTACTGTATTCTGGTACTTTGTTTTCAGATACAGGTGTCACTCTGTTGAAAAAGTGAATTTAATACAAATCAGAAAGACTTGCGTTTCAGTAGGTTAAATAGTTTTAACCGTCATGGTGAGGTCACCAGCCAACCAGGTAAAATGTGAAAGTGGCTGGTAGATTCACTACACGTTGTTATGTGTATACTGCTGGACAAAAAAGTTCATTTTTAACCCTGATCATGTTTAAAATGATTGTTTTCTTTTCCAAAAAGAAGCGGAATTAAAGAGAGTCAAAATCCTCTGTCGTGGGAATTATGTAGTTGGAAGTCGTTCAAAGTATGTCAGTGCTTTCAGTTAAATTGCTGAGTCAGCTTCAGCACCCCAGACAGTGGTGGTTCCATTCAACACCCTGGACAGTGGTGGCTCCATTCAGCACCCTGGACAGCAGTGGTTCCATTCAGCACCCTGAACCGGAACCAACTGAATAGAGCTGCCAGTCATCTTCGCCATGATCTTAATATTAATAACTTTATTTCTGTTGCAGCTTTAAAAACAGAGTTTACATAGTGATTTGACAGAGAAAAGCCAGACAAACGCATATCAAGAAGTCAATATAACGACGGAGAGCTAAACAGTGTGACCAAACAATGGCAAGACAAAACTTGGGAAAATAAAACCAGGTAGTCAAAAGGTGCAAAACATAGTAGAAAGAAGACAAAATAAAAAAAAAAAAAAAACAAAGCAAATAAAATAATTGACCCCTGAAGGATGGGACTCTGGCAGCACTGACTGAGGTGATGCGGTGAAGTATCTGTGGCTGACTGGGACTAGGTCATAGTATACTATGTTGAAATAAGTCATAAAAAGTCATTGTGTAGTATGTTGAAAGTCATAAAAAAGTCATAGCATAATATGTGGGAAAAAGTCATAAAAAGTCATAGTATGTGGAAAAAGTCATAGTATAGTATGTCGATAAAGGTCATAAAAAAGTCTTAGTACAGCATGTCAAAAAAGCCATAATATGTAGTATGTCAAAAAAAAGTCATAGGAAAGTCATAGTATAGCATGTCAAAAAAAGTCATAAGAAAGTCATAGTATAGTATGTCGAAAAAGTCACAGTATAGTATGTTGAATGTCATGAAAAGGACTTAGCATAGATGTTGAAAAAGTCATAAAAAGTCATAGTATAGTATGTTGAATGTCATGAAAAGGACTTAGCATAGATGTTGAAAAAGTCATAAAAAGTCATAGTATAGTATGTCAAATAAAGGCATAAGAAAGTCATAGTATAGTATGTCGAAAAAAGTCATAGTATAGTATGTCAAAAAACGTCATAGTATAGTATGTTGAAAAATTCATAAAAAGTCATAGTATAGTATGTCAAACAAAGTCATAAAAGGTTATAGTACAGTGAGGAAAATAAGTATTTGAACACCCTAGTATTTTGCAAGTTCTCCCACTTGGAAATCATGGAGGGGTCTGAAATTGTCATTGTAGGTGCATGTCCACTGTGAGAGACATAATCTAAAAAAAAAATCCAGAAATCACAATATATGATTTTTTTAACTATTTATTTGTATGATACAGCTGCAAATAAGTATTTGAACACCTGTCTATCAGCTAGAATTCTGACCCTCAAAGACCTGTTAGTCTGCCTTTAAAATGTCCACCTCCACTCCATTTATTATCCTAAATTAGATGCACCTGTTTGAGGTCGTTAGCTGCATAAAGACACCTGTCCACCCCATACAATCAGTAAGAATCCAACTACTAACATGGCCAAGACCAAAGAGCTGTCCAAAGACACTAGAGACAAAATTGTACACCTACACAAGGCTGGAAAGGGCTACAGGGAAATTGCCAAGCAGCTTGGTGAATAAAGGTCCACTGTTGGAGCAATCATTAGAAAATGGAAGAAGCTAAACATGACTGTCAATCTCCCTTGG
Source organism: Perca flavescens (assembly GCF_004354835.1). Lineage (NCBI taxonomy): Eukaryota > Metazoa > Chordata > Actinopteri > Perciformes > Percidae > Perca > Perca flavescens. Next base: position 24,571,765 of record NC_041345.1, on the reverse strand, counting down.
ACTGGGGCTCCATGCAAGATCTCACCTCGTGGGGTCTCAATGATCCTAAGAAAGGTGAGAAATCAGCCCAGAACTACACGGGAGGAGCTGGTCAATGACCTGAAAAGAGCTGGGACCACCGTTTCCAAGGTTACTGTTGGTAATACACTAAGACGTCATGGTTTGAAATCATGCATGGCACGGAAGGTCCCCTGCTTAAACCAGCACATGTCCAGGCCCGTCTTAAGTTAGCCAATGACCATTTGGATGATCCAGAGGAGTCATGGGAGAAAGTCATGTGCTCAGATGAGACCACAATAGAACTTTTTGTTCATAATTCCACTAACCGTGTTTGGAGGAAGAAGAATGATGAGTACCATCCCAAGAACGCCATCCCTACTGTGAAGCATGGGGGTGGTAGCATCATGCTTTGGGGGTGTTTTTCTGCACATGGGACAGGGTGACTGCACTGTATTAAGGAGAGGATGACCGGGGCCATGTATTGCAAGATTTTGGGGAACAACCTCCTTCCCTCAGTTAGAGCATTGAAGATGGGTCGAGACTGGGTCTTCCAACATGACAATGACCCAAAGCACACAGCCAGGATAACCAAGGAGTGGCTCTGTAAGAAGCATATCAAGGTTCTGGTGTGGCCTAGCCAGTCTCCAGACCTAAACCCAATAGAGAATCTTTGGAGGGAGCTCAAACTCCGTGTTTCTCAGTGACAGCCCAGAAACCTGACTGATCTAGAGAAGATCTGTGTGGAGGAGTGGGCCAAAATCCCTCCTGCAGTGTGTGCAAACCTGGTGAAAAACTACAGGAAACGTTTGACCTCTGTACTTGCAATAAAGGCTACTGTACCAAATATTAACATTGATTTTCTCAGGTGTTCAAATACTTATTTGCAGCTGTATCATACAAATAAATAGTTAAAAAATCATATATTGTGATTTCTGAATTTTTTTTTTTTTTTTTTTTTTAGATTATGTCTCTCACAGTGGACATGCACCTACGATGACAATTTCAGACCCCTCCATGATTTCTAAGTGGGAAACTTGCAAAATAGCAGGGTGTTCAAATACTTATTTTCCTCACTGTATATCATGTCGAAAAAAGTCATAAAAAGGCATATTAAAGCATGTCGAAAAAAGTCAGAAATAGGTCATAGGATAGTATGTTGAAAAAGTCAAAAAGAAATAGTATAGTATGATGAAAAAAGTCATAGTATAGTACACGTATGTCTAAAATGGTCATAGTATTGTATATTATAAAAAGTCATATTGTAGTATGTTGAAAAAAGTCATAGTATAGCATGTCTCAAAAATAAATGAAAAGGCATAGTAAAGCATGTCGAAAAAAGTCATTGCCACGTCCCCACCTGCCGTGGCTTCCGCACAGTGACAGTCTGGTGTGTATGTGTGAATGGGTTTTGTTTTATTTCTTCATTTTATAATACCTGCTGTGTGTTTGGTGTGTTTTGGTTTTCTGTCTGTCTGTGTTCCTGTTTCCAGCTGCATGTTCCACAGAGTGTGGACACCACCCCCCCTGCTGACTCTCCTCACACCTGGCACCAATCCCAATCAGCGCACCTGCTACTCATCCTGCTTCATTCAACTGCCTTCAAATACCAGCCTGACTTTCCTCTCCCTGCCGGATTGTTGCTTACCGATGAGTAGGCGTATTCACCAGCTTTTGAGATTTGTATTTAGTCTAGTTTCTTGTTTTTGTATTGCTCTGTTTCCTGACGTTACTAACTGGAATATCTCTGTCCTAGGAATAACCCACCTTCAGATCATCTGCTGCCAATTACCACGCCACGCACTGGAACATCTTTTTTGCAGCCGCACTGAAGAACACAGCCCAGCACCCCTTCTGCCAGCCCAGCCTCGGACCCAGCACCCCACTGCCGGCCCACAGTCACCACTTCAAATAAATAATTGTTTATCACCTACTCCAGTCTGCGCCTGAGTTCTGTACCCCACTCATGATAGTCATGAAAGAGTCATAGTGTGTAGTATGTTGAAAAAAAGTAATAAAAGTCATAGTATTTCATGTCGAAAAAGTCATAGTATAGTATGTCGAAAAAAGTTATGAAAAAGTCACAGGATTTAATTTAGAAAAAGTGATTTTAAAAAATCATAGTATAGTATGTCTAAAAAAGTCATAGTATAGCATGTTGAAAAAAAACATAAAGTCATAGTATTGCATAATGAAAAAGTCATAGTATAGTATGTCAAAAAAAGTCATAAAGTAATAGTATACTATGTAGAAAAAGTCATGAAAGGTCATAGCAAAGCATGTAAAAAAAGTAATCAAAAGGTCATAACAGCATGTTGACAAAGTAATAGTATAGTATGTCAAAGAAAAGTCATTAAAAAAGTTATGGTATAGTATGTCGAAAAAGAATCTAAAAAAAGTCATAGTATACTATGTCCAAAAAAGTTAGAAAGAGGTCATAGTATAGCATGTTGAAAAAATTAATCAAAAGGTCATAAAATAGCATGTTGAAAAAGTCATAGTATAGTATGTTGATTGAAGTCATGAAAGGTCATAGTATAGCATGTTGAAAAAAGTCATAAAAAGGCATAGTAGAGCATGTTGAAAAAAAGTCAGAAGGAGGTCATAGTATAGCATGTTGAAAAAACGTCATGAAAAGGTCATAGCATAGAATGTTTAAAAAGTCATAGTATAGTATGTCGAACAAAGTCATAAAAGGTTATAGTATAGCATGTCGAAAAAAAGCCATAAAAAGGCATAGTATAGCATGGCGAAAAAAATCATTAGAAAGTCATAGTATAATATGTTGAAAAAGTCATAAAAGACATAGTATAGTATGTGGAAAAAGTTAAAAAATGACATAGTATAGCATGTTGAAAAAAAGCCATAAAAAGGCATTGTATAGCATGATGAAAAAAGTCATGAAAAAGTCATAACATAGCATGTTGAAAAATGACATAGTATACTATTGTCGTGGAAGTTTCCTTTGCCGCAGGGGGGAGAGTTTTCAGAGTTTAGTAAATTGAAACAAATAAGACAGACTGAGACTAAAACCAAGTTGGGTTTTTGTATTTTATTAAAAACATATATATATTTGGAAATATAGGAGCAACATGATTTCACAAAAGGCCGCAGCCCAGTGTGGAGTTAGTTTCTCAAATGAGTGAACAGAACACTAGGCTTTTATGCATCTTCAGAGTGACAGCACACACGCACTTGGATTATTATGACGCTACAATTTTGACAGGTAATCTGATACACATGAAGACAATCAGAGAAATGCAAGAGACATCTTGGAGTCATCTCACCTCCGCCTCCCTGTAAGACTTTCACCCCCCAGTTACATCTTAACTGGCATGGGAAAACATGAGATAGTTTTAGGGTGACCTTGTACCTTTATCGGTTCAGGCAAACTCACATTTCACACAATGCTCACATTATGTTCCAGACTGGATGTCTCAAAAAGTTAGAATCAAAATCTACATGTGGGAAATGAGATAGACTCTTTCAGCATTTGTGAGAGAATTAAAGTAGAAATAAAACCTAAAAATATAAGGCATTATGCTTAAATGTAATTTTTCCCATTACACTATGTCGAAAAAAGTCATAACAAAGTCATAGTATCGTATATCGAAAACAGGGATTAAAAAGCCATAGTAAAGTATGTCAAAAAAAGGGATAAAAAAGCCATAGTATAATATGTCAAAAATATGAATTAAAATGCCATAGTATAGTATGTCGAAAAAACTTTTTGAAAAAGCCATAGTATAGTATGTAGAGAAAAGGGATTAAAAAGCCATAGTATAGTATGTTAAATAAGCCATAATATAGTATGTCAAAAAGAGTGATACAAAGCCATAGTATAGTATGTCGAAAAGAGTGATGAAAAGCCATAGTATAGTATGTCATAAAATGGATAAAATATATATACATAGTATAGTATGTCGAAAAAACTTTATGAAAAAGCCATAGTATAATATGTCGAAAAAAGGGATTAAAAGCCATAGTATAGTATGTCAAAAAGAGTGATAAAAAGCTTAGTACAGTATGTTGAAAAAAGCCATAGTATAGTATGTTAAAAAAAGCCTAATAAGCATAATATAGTATGTCGAAAAGAGTGATAAAAAGCATAGTATAGTGATAAAAAGCATAGTATAGTATGTTGAAAAAGGACATAGTATAGTATATCAAAAAAAGCCATAGTATAGTATGTCGAAAACAGGGATTAAAAAGCCATAGTATAGTATGTCGAGAAAAAGGATTAAAAAAAAGCCATAGTATAGTATGTCAAAAAGAGTGATAAAAAGCTTAGTACAGTATGTCGAAAAAAGCCATAGTATATTATGTCAAAAAGAGTGATAAAAAGCCATAGTATAGTATGTTAAAAAAAAGCCATAATATAGTATGTCGAAAAGAGTGATGAAAATCCATAGTATAGTATGTCAAAAAATGGATAAAAAAGCCATAGTATAGTATGTCCAAAAAAGGGATAAAAAAGCCATGGTATAATATGTCGAAAAAAGGCATAAAAAAAGCCATATATAGTAAGTCGAAAAGAGTGATGAAAAGCATAGTATAGTATGTTGAAAAAAGCCATAGTATTGTATGTCAAAAAAAGGGATTAAAAAGCCATAGTATAGTATGTTGAAAAAAGGGAATAAAAAGCCATAGTATAGTATGTCAAAAAAGGACATAGTATACTATGTCGAAAAAAGTGATAAAAAAGCCATAGTATAGTATGTCGAAAAAAGCCATATATAGTATGTCGAAAAAAGTAATGAAAAGGACATAGTATAGTATGTCGAAAAAGGACATTGTATAGTATGTCGAAAAAAGGCATAAAAAAGCCATAGTATAGTATGTCCAAAAAAATGATTAAAAAGCCATAATATAGTATGTTAAAAAAGCCATAGTATAGTATGTTGAAAAGAGTGATAAAAAGCCATAGTATAGTATGTCGAAAAGAGTGATGAAAAGCCATAGTATATTATGTCGAAAAAAGGGATTAAAAAGCCATAGTATAATATGTCGAAAAAAATGATAAGAAAGCCATAGAATAGTATGTCGAAAAATGGATAAAAAAGCCATAGTATAGTATGTTAAAAAAAGTCATAATATAGTATGTCGAAAAGAGTGATACAAAGCCATAGTATAGTATGTCGAAAAGAGTGATGAAAAGCCATAGTATATTATGTCAAAAAAGGGATAAAAAATCCATAGTATAGTATGTCCAAAAAAGGGAATAAAAAGCCATAGTATAGAATGTTGAAAAAAGCCATGGTATAATATGTCGAAAAAAGGCATAAAAAAGCCATAGTATAGTTTGTTAAAAAAAGCCATAATATAGTATGTCGAAAACAGTGATAGAAAGACATAGTATAGTATGTCGAAAAGAGTGATAGAAAGACATAGTATAGTATGTCGAAAAAAGGCATAAAAAACCCATAGTATAGTAAGTCGAAAAAATTCATGAAAAAGACATAGTATAGTATGTTAAAAAAAAGCCATAATATAGTATGTCGAAAGAGTGATAGAAAGACATAGTATAGTATGTCGAAAACAATCATAGTATAGTATGTCCAAAACAGTGATAAAATAGTCATAGTATAGTATGTCAAAAAAAGTGATAAATGAGTCATAGTATAGTATGTCGAAAAGAGTCATAGTATAGTATGTCGAAAACAGTCATAGTATGTGGAAATAGTGATAAAAGAATCATATTATAGTATGTCTAAAAAAGTGATAAAATAGTCATAGTATAGAATGTCGAAAACAGTCATAGTATAGTATGTTGAAAACAGTTATACTTTAGTATGGGGAAAAAGTGATGAAAGAGTCATAGTATAGTATGTCGAAAAAAATGATAAGAAAGCCATAGAATAGTATGTCGAAAAATGGATAAAAAAGCCATAGTATAGTATGTTAAAAAAAGTCATAATATAGTATGTCGAAAAGAGTGATACAAAGCCATAGTATAGTATGTCGAAAAGAGTGATGAAAAGCCATAGTATATTATGTCAAAAAAGGGATAAAAAATCCATAGTATAGTATGTCCAAAAAAGGGAATAAAAAGCCATAGTATAGAATGTTGAAAAAAGCCATGGTATAATATGTCGAAAAAAGGCATAAAAAAGCCATAGTATAGTTTGTTAAAAAAAGCCATAATATAGTATGTCGAAAACAGTGATAGAAAGACATAGTATAGTATGTCGAAAAGAGTGATAGAAAGACATAGTATAGTATGTCGAAAAAAGGCATAAAAAACCCATAGTATAGTAAGTCGAAAAAATTCATGAAAAAGACATAGTATAGTATGTTAAAAAAAAGCCATAATATAGTATGTCGAAAGAGTGATAGAAAGACATAGTATAGTATGTCGAAAACAATCATAGTATAGTATGTCCAAAACAGTGATAAAATAGTCATAGTATAGTATGTCAAAAAAAGTGATAAATGAGTCATAGTATAGTATGTCGAAAAGAGTCATAGTATAGTATGTCGAAAACAGTCATAGTATGTGGAAATAGTGATAAAAGAATCATATTATAGTATGTCTAAAAAAGTGATAAAATAGTCATAGTATAGAATGTCGAAAACAGTCATAGTATAGTACAGTATGTTGAAAACAGTTATACTTTAGTATGGGGAAAAAGTGATGAAAGAGTCATAGTATAGTATGTCGAAAACAGTCATAGTATGTGGAAATAGTGATAAAAGAATCATATTATAGTTAGAGATGTTCCGATACCGATACTGGTATCTGTATCAGCTCCGATACTGCCTAAAACGCTGGTATCGGTATCGGGAAGTACTGGAGTTTATGCACCGATCAGATACCACGTAATAAAGCCATGAAGAAAATCTACGTTAAAGTAGTTTATTTATGTTCTTTTTCCGTTATAACCGACTGTCAAACTGGAGAATAAAAGAAAGTTGTACAACATTCATTGTTTGTGTTTGTTCATGTTTTACAAAGAGTTTAACCTGAGCCAGACAGACAACAAAGATAGAAATAATATCACATCCATAGGGGATAGTAGTATACAGCTGTTATATCATATCACATCCATACAGGGATAGTAGTATACAGTTGTTAAAACATAATAAAATATATGACCCACTGGTATCGGATCGGTACTCGGTATCGGCCGATACGCAAGTTCAAGTATCGGAATCGGTATCGGGAAGCAAAAAAGTGGTATCGGACCATCTCTAATTATAGTATGTCTAAAAAAGTGATAAAATAGTCATAGTATGGTATGTCGAAAAAAGTGATAAATGAGTCATAGTATAGTATGTCGAAAACAGTCATAGTATGTGGAAATAGTGATAAAAGAATGTCTAAAAAAGTGATAAAATAGTCATAGTATAGTATGTCGAAAACAGTCATAGTATGTGGAAATAGTGATAAAAGAATGTCTAAAAAAGTGATGAAAGAGTCATAGTATAGTATGTCGAAAACAATCATAATATAGTATGTCCAAAACAGTGATAAAATAGTCATAGTATAGTATGTCAAAAAAAGTGATAAATGAGTCATAGTATAGTATGTCGAAAAGAGTCATAGTATAGTATGTCGAAAACAGTCATAGTATGTGGAAATAGTGATAAAAGAATCATATTATAGTATGTCGAAAAAAGTGATAAAATAGTCACAGTATAGTATGTCGAAAAAAGTGATAAATGAGTCATAGTATAGTATGTCGAAAACAGTCATAGTATAGTATGTTGAAAACAGTCATACTTTAGTATGGGGAAAAAGTGATGAAAGAGTCATAGTATAGTATGTCGAAAACAGTCATAGTATGTGGAAATAGTGATAAAAGAATCATATTATAGTATGTCTAAAAAAGTGATAAAATAGTCATAGTATAGTATGTCGAAAACAGTCATAGTATGTGGAAATAGTGATAAAAGAATGTCTAAAAAAGTGATAAAATAGTCATAGTATAGTATGTCGAAAAAGTGATAAATGAGTCATAGTATAGTATGTCGAAAACAGTCAAAGTATAGTATGTTGAAAACAGTCACACTTTAGTATGGGGAAAAAGTGATGAAAGAGTCATAGTATAGTATGTCGAAAACAATCATAGTATAGTATGTCCAAAACAGTGATAAAATAGTCATAGTATAGTATGTCAAAAAAAGTGATAAATGAGTATAGTATAGTATGTCGAAAAGAGTCATAGTATAGTATGTCGAAAACAGTCATAGTATGTGGAAATAGTGATAAAAGAATCATATTATAGTATGTCTAAAAAAGTGATAAAATAGTCATAGTATAGTATGTCGAAAAAAGTGATAAATGAGTCATAGTATAGTATGTCGAAAACAGTCATAGTATAGTATGTTGAAAACAGTCATACTTTAGTATGGGGAAAAAGTGATGAAAGAGTCATAGTATAGTATGTCGAAAACAGTCATAGTATAGTATGTCGAAAACAGTCATAGTATGTGGAAATAGTGATAAAAGAATCATATTATAGTATGTTTAAAAAAGTGATAAAATAGTCATAGTATAGTATGTCGAAAAAAGTGATAAATGAGTCATAGTATAGAATGTCGAAAACAGTCATAGTATAGTATGTTGAAAACAGTCATACTTTAGTATGGGGAAAAAGTGATGAAAGAGTCATAGTATAGTATGTCGAAAACAGTCATAGTATGTGGAAATAGTGATAAAAGAATCATATTATAGTATGTCTAAAAAAGTGATAAAATAGCCATAGTATAGTATGTCGAAAAAAGTGATAAATGAGTCATAGTATAGTATGTTGAAAACAGTCATAGTATAGTATGTTGAAAACAGTCATACTTTAGTATGGGGAAAAAGTGATGAAAGAGTCATAGTATAGTATGTTGAAAACAGTCATAGTATGGTAAGTGGAAAAAGTGATAAGAGTCATAGTATAGTAAGTCGAAAACAGTCATAGTATAGTATGTCCAAAACAGTGATAAATAAGTCATAGTATAGTATGTCGAAAAGAGTCATAGTATAGTATGTCCAAAAAAGTTATAAATGAGTCATAGTATAGTAGGTCAACAACAGTCATAGTATAGTATGTCAAAAAAAGTCATAGTATAGTAAGTCGAAAACTATCATAGTATAGTATGTTGAAAACAGTCATAGTATAGTATGTGGAAATAGTGATAAAAGAATCATAGTATAGTATGTCGAAAAAAGAGATAAATGAGTCATAGTATAGTATGTTGAAAACAGTCATAGTATAGCATGTTGAAAACAGTCATAGTATAGTACGTGGAAAAAGTGATAAATGAGTCATAGTATAGTATGTCGAAAACAGTCAAAGTATAGTATGTTGAAAACAGTCATACTTTAGTATGGGGAAAAAGTGATGAAAGAGTCATAGTATAGTATGTCGAAAACAATCATAGTATAGTATGTCCAAAACAGTGATAAAATAGTCATAGTATAGTATGTCAAAAAAAGTGATAAATGAGTCATAGCATAGTATGTCGAAAAGAGTCATAGTATAGTATGTCGAAAACAGTCATAGTATGTGGAAATAGTGATAAAAGAATCATATTATAGTATGTCTAAAAAAGTGATACAATAGTCATAGTATAGTATGTCGAAAAAAGTGATAAATGAGTCATAGTATAGTATGTCGAAAACAGTCATAGTATAGTATGTTGAAAACAGTCATACTTTAGTATGGGGAAAAAGTGATGAAAGAGTCATAGTATAGTATGTCGAAAACAGTTATAGTATGTGGAAATAGTGATAAAAGAATCATATTATAGTATGTCGAAAAAAGTGATAAATGAGTTATAGTATAGTATGTTGAAAACAGTCATAGTATAGTATGTTGAAAACAGTCATACTTTAGTATGGGGAAAAAGTGATGAAAGAGTCATAGTATAGTATGTCGAAAACAGTCATAGTATAGTATGTTGAAAACAGTCATAGTATGGTAAGTGGAAAAAGTGATAAGAGTCATAGTATAGTAAGTCGAAAACAGTCATAGTATAGTATGTCCAAAACAGTGATAAATAAGTCATAGTATAGTATGTCGAAAAGAGTCATAGTATAGTATGTCCAAAAAAGTTATAAATGAGTCATAGTATAGTAGGTCAACAACAGTCATAGTATAGTATGTCAAAAAAAGTCATAGTATAGTAAGTCGAAAACTATCATAGTATAGTATGTTGAAAACAGTCATAGTATAGTATGTGGAAATAGTGATAAAAGAATCATAGTATAGTATGTCGAAAAAAGAGATAAATGAGTCATAGTATAGTATGTTGAAAACAGTCATAGTATAGCATGTTGAAAACAGTCATAGTATAGTACGTGGAAAAAGTGATAAAAGAGTCATAGCATTGTATGTCGAAAACAGTCATAGTATAGTATGTCGAAAAAGTTATAAAAAGTCATAGCATTGTATGTCGAAAAAAGTCATAGTATAGTATGTGGAAAAAGTTATAAAAAGTCATAGCATTGTATGTCGAAAAAAGTCATAGTATAGTATGTGGAAAAAGTTATAATAAGTCATAGCATTGTATGTTGAAAAAAGTCATAGTATAGTACGTGGAAAAAGTGATAAAAGAGTCATAGCATTGTATGTCGAAAACAGTCATAGTATAGTATGTTGAAAACAGTCATAGTATAGCATGTCGAAAAAAGTGATAAATGAGTCATAGTATAGTATGTTGAAAACAGTCATAGTATAGTATGTTGAAAACAGTCATACTTTAGTATGGGGAAAAAGTGATGAAAGAGTCATAGTATAGTATGTCGAAAACAGTCATAGTATAGTATGTTGAAAACAGTCATAGTATGGTAAGTGGAAAAAGTGATAAGAGTCATAGTATAGTAAGTCGAAAACAGTCATAGTATAGTATGTCCAAAACAGTGATAAATAAGTCATAGTATAGTATGTCGAAAAGAGTCATAGTATAGTATGTCCAAAAAAGTTATAAATGAGTCATAGTATAGTAGGTCAACAACAGTCATAGTATAGTATGTCAAAAAAAGTCATAGTATAGTAAGTCGAAAACTATCATAGTATAGTATGTTGAAAACAGTCATAGTATAGTATGTGGAAATAGTGATAAAAGAATCATAGTATAGTATGTCGTCGATAAAAGAGATAAATGAGTTGAAAAACAGTAGTATAGTATGTTGTACATGGAAAAAGTGAAAAAAGAGTCATAGTATAGCATGTTGAAAAACAGTCATAGTATAGTACATGGAAAAAGTGATAAAAAGAGTCATAGCATTGTATGTCGAAAAAAAGTCATAGTATAGTATGTGGAAAAAGTTATAAAAAGTCATAGCATTGTAGTATAGTAAAAAGTCATAGTATAGTATGTGGAAAAAGTGATAAAAAGTCATAGCATTGTATGTCGAAAAAAGTCATAGTATAGTATGTTGAAAAACAGTCAAAGAGTCATAGCATGTATGTCGAAAAAAGTCATAGTATAGTATGTTGAAAAAGTCATAGTATAGTATGTGGAAAAAGTGATAAAAGAGTCATAGCATTGTATGTCGAAAAAAGTCATAGTATAGTATGTTGAAAACAGTCATAGTATAGCATGTCGAAAAAGTTATAAAAAGTCATAGCATTGTATGTCGAAAAAAGTCATAGTATAGTATGTGGAAAAAGTGATAAAAGAGTCAAAGCATTGTATGTCGAAAACAGTCATAGTATAGTATGTTGAAAACAGTCATAGAATAGTATGTGGAA